>NW_021703773.1:30218196-30337394 GCF_005190385.1 Monodon monoceros | reverse complement strand
AGGGAGGAAGGGAGGAAGGAAGGAAGGGAGGAAGGAAGGAAGGAAGGGAGGGAGGGAGGAAGGAAGGATGGAAGGGAGGGAGGGAGGAAGGAAGGAAGGAAGGGAGGGAGGAGGGAGGGAGGGAGGGAGGGAGGGAGGGAGGAAGGGAGGAAGGGAGGAAGGAAGGAAGGAAGGAAGGAAGGAAGGAAGGGAGGGAGGGAAATTCTAACGGACTGTGTACAAAGGGAAGGGTTCAGTTTTTTCTCTAGGTCTCTAGCTTCTGAAATCTTAACTTTAGTGAAACATTGTTTTCTTCTTAGTTCCCATCTCCTGTGAACTGTTCACTTGACATTCAAGACAGAATATTTCACACTCCAAGATAAAGACTATTTGTTTTGTTTTCTTCTAAAAGTTTATTGGGGAGTTTTAATCAAGGAGACTTCACGGGAGTTTTAATATGTATCAAAGTGAGGGGATCCCATTTTAAATAACTATGTAGGGAACCAATCACTGACCCCATAGCGGGAAGGTAGAAAGAAAAGGAGGTTTAAAAATGATGGACGGGAAACACGCAGAGAGTGAGGGCTGGACTGCTTTCAAAGGACACAAGAGGAGAAAACAACTGAAGATCACCTGCAAAGAGACTGGCATGCATAAATTATTTAATTATGCAAATACTTAATGTTGAAACCCCTTCAGAAGCACAGTATTTTAGACTTGGAAAGGGATTTTAGAAGTCTTCCAGTATAACCTCTTTGTTTAATGGCTGAAGACCCCGAGGTCCAAGAGAAGTTCGGTATCTTGGCGGAGTGAGACATTATTTAGCGGCAATTATTCTTACCATTTAGAGGCAGGGCTGGAGTTAGAAACTAGGCAGCCTGACTCCCAGTGCATTCACTTTTTTTTTCCAACCTCACATCCCCATTTCACTTCAGATTAATTTACCTGTTAGAGCACACTTAAAAAAATTGTCACATGTTTATTCTAGTATATTAGATTAAATGTTTTCTAAAACACACGCAGATACTCTGCTCCAGAACAGTGGTTCACAAACTCGAGCCTGTAGAGAGGTTGCCTGGAGAGCTTGTCAAGGTGGGCCTGCCTGGGCCTCCAGCCTGGAGCATTCACCAAGCCCTAAGGCGATGCTGATGTTGCCGGTTCACATTTTTATCAGCACGTTTCCTAGCACTGGCCCTAGGGGACAGACAGTAGTTACAGTAACCATTCTTGGAAATCTGGATGAGAACAATCAACAACTTGCAATGAGTGAACAAGACGGGGAAAAATGACCAGCGCCAGAGTTACTTGGTTAGCTCTAGCCATCGATCAGAGGCGTCATCAAGAGCATCTTTCCAGGCCAAAGCGCCTTTTACAAACCTTTCTCTCTGCCTACAGCCGCCTCCTGCATGCCACCTGGCACACTCCTCATCCCCAGCCTTGCCTCCTGGTGTCTTTCAGGTTGTCATGGGAGTTCTCTCCCCTATTTTCTCTTCGAATCCCCTATCTCTGTCACACTGAACTGTGACTGCAGCTTTGAAAGTCTTCACTTCCCTCCGAAGACTTTAAACTCCTTGAGGCACTATTCTTCATCTACACTTTCAGCCTCGCCCAGCAACAGGCACAGAAATAACATCTGTTGAATGAATGCTTTTATAAATGAGGATAACTCGAGAGAAAACAAATATAAAATACATATGATAGAACTAATTCGCTGTGAGTGAAATTCATGGTTCTTAGTTGTATGTTTATTATCTTTTATTTACCTATGTATCCGTCTATCCATCTACCCATCCATTTTATCCTTAGTAGGCCTATAAATAAAATGAAAACTTCTGTCAAAACACAATAAGCATGTGAACATGTGTAAAGGTAATTTCACGGGATATCAAACCTTTAATGCAAGTATTCAGAAAGTGCCACCCCAAAGTTTAGCACCATTGATGATAATACATTCATTTATTGCTGTACTATCTCCCCTAGAGATGGGATTTTACAAAGTACCTTCTCCTCTAGTGTCTGAGATTACGATGGGGAAAAAAACCTTTGATAGAACCTGAGGTCCTTCTAAGCACATCCAGCCTTGCAGGAAGTCAGGCACTGAATTTAGTTGATGACGTTCCTGGCAGGACCTAAGCACCTTACAGTGTACTCATTTCCATTTTAAGAACTCTGAAAATTTTTGGAATTTTGTCTTGTTATTAAATGTATAATCTCATATTTCTCTGGACTTGTATGGAACACACATAATTCTTTTTCCTGTCAGCCCCTCAGATTTCTAGATTGTTATCATGGTCTATCCAGCATATTGCCTTTAGTTAAAAAGGGATAGAAAAAAATGAAACTGTGTTTTTTGCATTTTTTAATTTAAGAAAATACTTATCAAGTACATTTATTAATTCAAATGCAACTATATATTTACTGTATATATCATCATTCAGATACATGTCTGAATATAATCTCATTCAGAAGGGATACATGGGAATAATAAGCACTCATTAAGAGAACTTTACAAATTGATTTCTGTCTTATCTCAATTTCCAATTTTACAGGAGCTTTTTGGTCATCGGTAGTATCCTTGCTTCCATATTTCTCATTTATAGAATTATATCCACATGAACATTAGGAGTATTATCAGAAGAAAATTGAAAGTGGCCATCTGCCATCCAGCCTTAGAATCGTCCTTGATTTTATTTCATGGTGACACTCCCGCCCAGTTCAAGACATAGCTGATAGACCTCCTTTCCACTTGAGGTCTCCATGTCTGTTAAAAAATGAGATACTTGAGTTTATGCAGCTGTTCACGAGCTAATTATCTGCAATCACTTCTGATTACTTAATAGGCCGTGGTAGGATGTGTGTTTGCTGCTGTGCGGAGTTTACACATTAGGTTTTAATGCGCTGATATGGTTAATTGTTGTGCTCACTGCTGCCTGCTAATAGACCATTCCTGAAAGCAAGACCATATCTCAATGGAATTTGCTTGGTTATTTTAATAAGTAATAACTACAAACTCAGATCCTAGATCTAGTGTTTACCATTTTAAGAACACACGTTTCTTTTTTTTTAGTGCCGGTCATTCCTAATGCATTCAAATTATTCAAGTTTGGAGAAAACGAGTTATTAAACTAATGAGTCCATAACCAACTCAGATAGTTAGATTTAACATTTTTCCTGCTCTGTTCAGTTTCCTAAATTGTTTTCTGCCATTGACAGCAAAATAAATTCTTTTTACATGGAGCTAAACACTCTGAGTATAATAATATAATGAGAAAGATATATGCATATTAAAAGCAGATGAAAATTTATTAATATGTAAACCAAGATGCCAAGGTGAGCCATTGGGAGTGATACAGAGATGTGCACACGGACAGTAGGTGGGGAACTGTTGTAATGAGACTGCTCATTTGCTTTGCAGTTTTGCATTTTATGATAGCATTTAGTCCAAAAGCTAGTGCTTAGTTTTAAAAATTTACAAGGCTGTTCTTTTGTTGACTATCCATATATTTGTGTTTCTGATGGCTAAAAATGGAGGCATAGTGTCCGATAGATGCTTTAGGCATTTCTCTGTCTTTCCCTTTCTGTTCATAAGATCTCTTTTTTCCTACCATCACTTTTTCATTTCTTCATCTCTTTTAATTTCCTGTGTTTTCCACTCCTTCACTATTCTTTTATTAGAGAAGCAAATAGGATTTGAATAATAAATAGAAAGTATTTCAAGCCCAAAATCCTTGGCCTTTATTCTGCAACTTCCAAGAACAGTAGAGTTCATCCACTCTCCATGTGTTTGGGGGCCTTGCTCTGCCTTGTCAAGCACTGGATTCACCCCTTTAAAAATAGATTTCAGTGAATGGGACTCTATGCACTGCTGGGGCCCATCACTCTGGGTGAAACTGTGCGACCTCATGACCTGCTTTCCCAGAAACACTATATGCAGTGCTGCCATGTGCTCAAAGGCAGAATCTCCTCTGCGGTCAAAGAAATAGGGAGAGAAGGGGGTGCGAGTGACTGTAGTTGATAAAGATTTATACTCGCTGTTGGGATATATGATTTCTATCTAGAAGAACGGATGCCTGGCTCTCTCAGTTCTTCATGAAGGAAGGCTTTTCATAGTTCCTTCATGTTTTGTGTTCCTAAGTCTCTGATGTGTCACTGGAAACTTAAAACTGAGTCTACCATCTTCTTCCTATGAAGTTCCAGGCTCTCCGTTCCCCAAACACGACCGCACTTCCTCCTGTCCCCACGCTTTCCTCACGTTGCTCCCTTCCATCCCGAGTCCTTCTGTCTGGTGAAATCCACACCCTTTTTTAAGGCCACTACCAGTGCTACTTCCTCCCTGAAACCTCCCACGATAACCGCTATAAGGGTACAAGGAGGAGTAGGAACAATGAAGATAAAAAAATGAACTCTTCTGTTTTGACGGCCAGGGATTGTGCTCAGCCCTTTAAACAGATACAGCACTTTATCCTCGAAACAGCGTTGGAGATGGTATCATCGCCACGTAACAGGTGAGGTACCTAAGACTCAGCACACAGTATCCCAAACCTAATAAAATATCATGTTCAAGGTCACAGGGTCAAGGTCAGGGTCAGGGGTGGGGCAGGCTTTGAACTAGCGGTCTGACTCCAGAACTCAATGGTTTTCTAGAATCTAAGTAATTAAACACTATACATACCATCTTGCACAGCACTGGCAGAATAATTCCTTTTTTCATTTGTTCAGAAGGCCCACGGGTTGCATCATTAACCCAGCATAGGTCCCGGTGGTGTGCACTGGCTTGCTTCTCTGCCATGGGCTCCCTAAGGGGAAAGAGTGACTTTTTACTTTTATATCCTGGGAACAAAGAACTGGCCCATCCTAGGAACTCCATTGGTAGCAGCGAAATGGAATGAATTCTTCCTTTACAGATTTTCCCCCGTATTTTCCTTCATATTCCCTATGATCTAGCCAAACAGGACTCTTTGCTGTTCGCCACACAGTCCCTGTGCCCTGAGCTGCTTTGCTGATGCTGCACCTACAGCCTGAAATGCCCTTTTGCACATACGCAAATCTTCACCAAGGTGAAATTCCAGCTGCCGTCTCTCCTGAGGTCCCTCCAGCTCCTGAATCAGGTGTGGGCTCTCCTTCCACACTCTGCGTATAGAGCTGCTATCCCTTATTATCTCTCTCTCATTTAGGCATTGGCAAGATCTACTTTAAAAACACGTATCATCGGGCTTCCCTGGTGGCGCAGTGGTTGAGAGTCCGCCTGCCGATGCAGGGGACACGGGTTCGTGCCCCGGTCCGGGAAGATCCCACATGCCGCGGAGCGGCTGGGCCCGTGAGCCATGGCCGCTTGGCCTGCGCGTCCGGAGCCTGTGCTCCGCAACGCAACGGGAGAGGCCACAGCAGTGAGAGGCCCGCGTACCGCAAAAAAACAAAAACAAACAAACAAACACCGTATCATTGAATTTTTCACATAGTAGGTGCTCAATAGAGATTACTTGAATTAAACACTAAGAAGTGATTTAAACCAGTTGACTTGGTTTCCTACAAAATGAAGAGGTTCAAACTCATGGGCGTTGCAAGGGGTACTCACATTTTTTTTCATCTCTATATGTTATGAAACACAGGGTAGCACTAAGGCAGCCTTATGCTTTCTTTCCTTTCCAGTGAATGCATACCCTTTGATCTGAGTAGTTTGGGCCTGTCCGTGAAGACTTTCATTTAAATTACCAGAAAGATTTAACAGCTTTTAGACACTGAGGAATTTCTTTCTCTTTTATAATAAACCAGTGACACTCTTTTCAATGACATTTAAGTGACTTCATGTTTGAATAGTGGTAACAAGGTTAACAATGTTCAAAAGACTGACATGATATTAAACCTTCATCTATTATATTCATCAAATGTTTACCAAGTCTCTACTGTGTACAAGGCACAATCTTGGGTAAGAGTCTGTGAAGAACAAAGAAGGGTTACATACAATCCCTTAGGTGAACATCAGGAAACGCAGACAGGACAAGTGATACAACACAAGGCAAACATTAGCATAAGCTCCAGAAGAGATGTAAGTGCTGGAAAGATATACCAAGAAAAAGGAGGTTAAATTTTTTGGAAACTCATTGGAACATTTGTTCCTTCATCCCACACCCCAACTTGCTAATAATGGTGGTCTAGAATATGCGATGGCAGGTACCTTTAGAAAGTACATGAAAATAATGGATTTTTAAAAAGAATTTTAATAGAAATTAAATAAATAAAAGCAATGGAAAGTAATGGAGATTTCAAATAAATTTATAGAAATTTTAACATGACAAATTTTAGAGAAAAAAAATGACCACGATCTTATTGTCATCTGACAATTATTTTCGTTTGTGTACGTTAGATATCTGTACATATCAACAACACACAATTCTGGGTACAGACAATTTTCTTTAATACATGGAGAGGGGAGAAGCTTATTCAGAGCATGCAAACTTCATTCGAACCACAGCCTGCGTGACACATATCTCTGACTTAACGTACAGCAAGCCAGCTTTCTTAAAGTGTAAAATGAGAAATAACAGTAATAGATGTCACAGGGCAGTCAAGAGGATTAAATGAAAGAATCTATGGAAAGTGACAGCAGCTGTCACCAAATAAGGGCTCAGAAACAGTGGCTCTTAAAATCACCTTCCTCATTTTTACCCCCCTCTCATTGTTTTCCCCCAATCATGAAAAGCCTTTATATTCATATGATATGGTTTGAAGTACCAAGAAATAGGCAGACAAACTCCAGAGAGATGAATACCAGCAGACCACACAGCAGCTTCCAAAGGTTCAGACAATGATGAACAGATGCAGCTCTGAAGGCTGCCAGCCTGGTCCTGGTTCTGCTTCTGTGGGAACCAATGTGGTTGATGTGGAAGATAACAATACCAGTTGCCTCCGCCCGGTGGCATAAGGAGACACAGGCACAGTGGCTTCTGCCCACACCCCTCTGCAGAAGATGTCCTAGAAGCACCAGGCAGCCCAGGGAATCACCTTCTGTGTCTGCAGACAGCACCAGAGGGCTTGATGAGGACCCACAGCAAAACCAGAAAAAAGCAGACCTGAACTGGATTGCAAAGGCTCTGAAAACTAAGCTGTCACTGGAAATAAAGCCCACAGTGTAAGTCAGAGCCTACACACTTAGCTAATCTGGATGACTGCATGCTAAAATATAATATTTACATAGGACCTAGAGCCTCCTAACATAATAACAAACATCCAGGATACAATCAAAAAATCACCTGTCCTGCCCCAAACTGAAAAAAACACATCTGAAGGAGAAAAGACACTCAACTGATGAAGATACTGAGATAAATCAGATATGAGAATTATCCGATAAGGATTTTAAAGCCGACATCATAAAAGTGCTTCTGGAACCAATTATAAATTATCTTGAAACCCATGGAAAAAAATGGAAAATTTCACTAAAGAAATAGAAATTATTAAAAAAGGACCAGATGGAAGTTATAGGTATGAAAAATACAATTATTGAAATAAAAAATCAGCTGGATGATCTCAGTAGTAGAGTGACGATGACAAACAACAGAGTCAGTGAACTTGAAGACAGATCAGTAAAATGTACTCAGTTTGAATGAGAGTGGGAAAAATAGACAGGGAAAAATAAATAGAGCCCAGAAATCTGTGGGATAATAACGATCTAATGATCTAATATTTGTATCACTGGAATCTCAGAGAGGAGGAAGCGTGTGGAACTAAAAAAGTACTCAAAGAAATAGTGGTTGAAAACTTCCCAAGTCTGGTAATAGATATCACATATAGACACTTAACTTTTTACAATTAGAGTTAATATAGAACCACTTCACACAAAATGTAGAAAACTTGCAATTGTATAGCTCCTTTGACCTCTTTATGCTACAGTTCTCACATCTACATGCATTATAAGTCTCACAAGACTATAACTTTTTTTTTGCTTTGAACAGTCCCATGTATTCTAATGAAACTAAGAGGCAAAAATAATGTTATATTTATTTAGATATTTGCCATTTAAGAGTTTCTGTATTGCTTCTTGAAGATTTGAATTTCCATTTGGTATCATCTCCATTTAGCATTTGCTTCCATGAGCATAGTTATAATGGCTGCTTTAAGATCCTTGGTAGATTCCAACATCGTGGTCATCTTGGAGCTGGTCTTGGGTGTTAGTCTTTTCTCTGAATCTGGGTCACATTACTCGGGATCTTCTTATGTTGCATAATTCCCGACGGAACCCTGAACATGTGAGTATGATATGGTGGAGACTCTGGATTTGGCATATTCCTCTAGACAGGAATATGATCCTGTCTAGAGGAATGTTGATCCTTTTGTCTAGGGCAAGTGGGTTCAAAGTGCAAATTCTCTTGGTTCAGTTCTTTTATCTATCCAGTTCTTTTAGCTGCTCTGTGTTGTCTGCCCCACGCCAGTGTGTGTGGTCCAGGGGTCATTCAAGGTCATGGGCAGTTTAGACGCAGAACTTGGGCCCCCCATCTTGGAATCTCTTCTGAGATTTCCCTCCTCCTGGTGGCTGTGGTTGGCCAGACTGTCTGCTGGCTCTTCAGCCCAGAAAGACTCTGGGTTGAAACCGACTTTGTGCTGCCCTCAGGATAAAAAACCTGGGAAATTACCTCCAGGTAATTCTTCCACATTTTACACACCTCCAGAATCTGCCTGCTTTATGTCCCTTCTTCCACATTTTACACACCTCCAGAATCTGCCTGCTTTTGTTTACTCTCCAGTATTGTTTTTTTGTCCAGAATCTGAAGCTGGGTTCAGTTGGAGCTTACTCCACGATGCAAGCAGAAACCTCCTTAAGATTTTGATGGGAAGTTTCCTTAAAACTCAAAATTATGTTTGGAAGAATGACATTTTTTAAACATTCATTCTTTCCATTCAAGATCCTGCTTTGCCTATCCATCTGATTCTTTGATGTTTGTCAGTAAAATGTTCTTTGTTTCTTAGTAGATAAGTCTCTAAACTTATATTGAAATCTATTGTGTTTCACTTGCCTATATTTCTTTGTAATTAATTTGCTAATTTTTGGAGACTGGAATTTATGGAAGCTTGATTTGCAGTAGGCCTTTTCCCTTGTTGTACAATTAATTTGTAGTTGTTTTCTGAATACACACTATGTGTACTTCACATCATGTCACTAAGACCATCAATGGTCCAGTCTCATTCCTGGTTTCTCTGTAGTTATTACCCTGTTGAGCAATTTAGGTGAAGATCACTGATCTTAGGTTGGTTCTAATTGTGTCTCTTCAATGTAGAGTTCAAACACAGGATGATGAAATATGCTCTGTCCCTGCTGGTAATTTTGTATGCTGTTAACTTCTAGAGCTCTGCATGGGTCATTTAGTTTGAGAAGGGGGAAGGGTTCCAGCCATCTTCCATGCTGTCCTTTTTTTTTTTTTTTTTTTTAAATAGATTGAACCAGCTCTGAATGGAATTTTCCACCAACATGCAGAAATGCATTGATTAATGTTTTTTTCTTTGGGGAAATAATAATACCTGAACTAAATTTTTTAAAAAAGGAGAGGAGTTAAAACTAGAAATAAAAAAATATCACATTAAGCTTCTGAAATGAACTTTTAAAAATTAATTAATAGGTATTAAAATCAAGATCAAAAAAGTTTAAACCAACTTCTCTTTTAAAGATATAGAGATGACTTCTTTTCTTAAATGTTACTTTTATATTCTGAATCCCCACAGCTTTTCACAAAAATGCATTTGAAGTTATACAAGTGTTTGGCATATCTCTAGCATCTAGAGGAACTTGATGTTTTTATTTATTTGTTTGTTTATTTATTAGTTTTGGCTGCGTTGGGTCTTCGTTGCTGTGCGTGGGCTTTCTCTAGTTGCGGCGAGCGGGGGCTATTCTTCATTGCGGTGCACGGGCTTCTCATTGCGGTGGCTTCTCTTGTTGCGGAGCACAGGCTCTAGGTGTGCAGGCTTCAGTAGTTGTGGTGCGTGAGCTCGGTAGTTGTGGCTCGTGGGTGCTAGAGAGCAGGCTCAGTAGTTGTGGCGCACGGGCTTAGTTGCTCTGTGGCATGTGAGATCTTCCTGGACCAGGGCTCGAACCTGTGTCCCCTGCATTGGCAGGCAGATTCTTAACCACTGTGCCACCAGGGAAGCCCTAGAGGAACTTGATGTTTGTTGAATAGAAAAAAAGAAGAAAATATGATTTTCTATAACGAAGATCCCATTTCTTACATTTCATTTAAGAAAACAAGAAGTTCCTTTAATCATATGTTATGAATAGTGGTGATACCTGAGAAATTATTCAGTTCAGACAGAATAACTTATTATTTTATTGTACTGCATACTCTACTCCTAAAAAAAAAATCACTGCTTCCCCAAAGAAGATACAAGAGACTAAGAGCATACTAAAAATACTTTATTGTCATAACTAAATGCATTAAATATACATTCTAAATGGAATATATTGTATATTTGATAAAACACATATAGCATCATTCATCAAGGCAAAAAAAAAAAACATTGAATGAAAAGATGGCACACAAATAAAAGGAAGAGTTCTCAAATACTGCAATAACTTTTAGCATCCTGGAATAATGTTTATTCCTGGTCCGTTTTCTGCCCATTGGAAAAAACTGCACTGTTTTTCCTTCCCAAGAGGGCACACAAAAAAATTCTTTCCATTATTAGGTCCAATCTTCAACACTGTTCTCATGATGGAGCGTTTGCCATGGCTGCAGAATGGGAAGGACAAATCTGCCCACTGGGGAGGAAAAACAGATTGTAAAGTTTAGATGGAAGGTAGAATGACAGACAGGCTGAGCCTCCACGCATTTGATTAGTGCTGTACTGTCTTCACTGCTGTTCCTATTAATTTGACATTGTAAGATACACGTAAGTCATTAGTCGTTGCCCCTAAAAAACCTTATATCCTATAAGAAGCATCTCTAACAAATTCGCTTGAATCACACAGAAAGTTGTCTTAATTCTGAGTTTCCCTCTGTCCAAAGGCATATTTACAGAAGTTCCTTCACTTTATTGAAAATCTCTCTGTAAAGCAAATCACCAGTGTTCCTGATATAGCTCTGTTTAAGCTATTAAGGTCAAAGATTTGTTATGATTTTAACATTAACCTTCCTTAGTCTCCAAGGAAAAGAAAGCATCCAATACAGAATTACCAGGACTAATTCACGCAAATTCCACTGTATTATTCTTATCCTTATTAATTTTGGCCTCAAGAGAGCTACCCAGAAGGCTGTGATATTGTTAATATTGCTAATAATATTTTCTCCATTACATCTATACAGGCTTTGAGGGGAGGAGATCAGGAAGTGGAGTAGGATGGAGCCACATCTCGGGCAGGGGTTATGCTCTAAGATCATGATCACATTTTCCCTGGGGAATTCCTTAGGAAGGTATCACACTGAAGACAGATCATTTCTCTCTCAGCAAGCCCAACCAGAAAACTTTGCCCCAGTGCCGAAACAGATCCATATTTTCTTTTTCTACTTAGGCACCACATGAAGCAGCTGGGAAAAATATGTATCTTTAAACCTTAGGATCACAGTCAGAAGTGAGAGGCCCTCATTCTGCGGAAGGCAGAAAGACTGACCAAAAGCGCCCAGATTCCTGTCTTGTATCTCACACTCATTTGCAGGGACAAACTCATAGATTGAAAGGTTGGGGAATCACCTACATCTAAACTGTTATTGTGCCATCACTTGTTTTGGTTAAGCCTGTGTGGTAGGATTTGCTACGTTTACTGTAAATCCAGGGCATGTAAGTTTACTGTAAATCCAGGGCATGTAAATTATTTCCCTGGGTTCTTCTATCCAGTGCATAAAACAAAGGTTTGGATGTCACACTGAAGTCAGGAAGAGCAAATATCTATCTTGGATTTTCAGTCACCTGGGTGACTCAATACCTCTCTCTTTGTAAGCCAAGGGGGTTACAAATATGATACACTCTAATAATGGAATAGCTGTCATTTGATTAATTTTTCTTTTGCGGATGAACCTCTTTGAATTTTCAGTTATTCAGCATTCAGGTTTTAGACTAAATGTCAGTCAGCATGGTTTTTAAATTTAAAGGTAAAACCAGAAACGGACTGCTATTTGTTACATTTTAATAACTGAAGTATTCAAGGACACTATCATTAAGCTTGATAGGTCGTACACGTACTTCGAAAAATCCACATTGTGCTTCTCTCGGTAGAGGACAAGCATAAAAGTGCCTGCCCTTGTTTTCTCCATCCTTCCTCACCACTTGGAGAACGCAGGGGCGGTCATGTTTACTGCAGCGGGGACTGCAGGCATTTAATGAACGAGGACCACCTGGAGTGTTACTCTGAAGCTCCCTGTAATGACAAGTTACACAATAACTGCAGCATGATCGTGCTAAAAGGGGTCATTCACACCACCTCACCCCGCATCGGAATCATGCCTGTACAAAGAGACGGTACCAGAAAGCGACCACCATCAACTTCCCGCCATTACTGGGTTGGCCAAAAAGTTCGTTCGCTTTTAAGTAAAAATAAAAGACATCTTTCATCTTCACCAAGAATTTTATTGAACAATGTATTCACTAACTGAACGATCTTTTTGGCCAACCCAATACATACACTCCTACATCTTTTTTTTTTTTAATAGTTTTTTTTAAAATTAATTATTTATTTTTTGGCTGTGTTGGGTCCTCGTTTCTGTGTGAGGGCTTTCTCTAGTTGCGGCAAGCGGGGGCCACTCTTCATCGCGGTGCGCAGGCCTCTCACTATCGCGGCCTCTCTTGTTGCGTAGCACAGGCTCCAGACGCGCAGGCTCAGTAGTTGTGGCTCACGGGCCCAGTTGCTCCGCGGCATGTGGGATCTTCCCAGACCAGGGCTCGAACCCATGTCCCCTGCATTGGCAGGCAGATTCTCAACCACTGCACCACCAGGGAAGCCCCTACATCTTTTTAATTCTTGCTTTTCCCAGGTAATTTCCTTCCAAAGCTACCTACTTATGTAAATTAAATTTAAATTAGGCATATCATTTAAATTTCTCAAGAACAGAAACAGCTGAATTGCACATCCAACCTTCTTAGTTTTCATTTGTGACATCTGGTTCTTTTCTTACCCAACATGACAGGGTGGCTACTTTTATTTCTCTTAAAATATTCTCAAGTCAAGCTGTCCCCTGACGTCCAAAGGAACTAGAGTCACAATCTTCTCCAATTATTTTCTCATCAGTAGCAAACTCTCATCAATGGTTCTGACAAGGCCAAAGAGATCTGCTGTCCAATTTAAAGACAATTTTCTATGCTCTTCTTTGACCAAGTCTACCTTAATAGTTGCAATCATATTTCAGCAAGTAACAGGCTGCCTGGCAGAGCAGAAATGTGTATTTTGTAAAGCTAGCGAGGAAGCTTTAGTCTCCTCCCATGATTAGATCAAGAGTGTCTGGAGGTTACCCCTGAATACAGTGTATAAAGGCCAGAAGCCGGGCTTCCACTGTAGCTGTCTAGGTAGAATTTTTTCTTTGAAAAGGAGCTTCATGATTATTTTTAATTTTTTTATATTTTGCATATTTTAATAATGCCTTTATAAAAGTCTTCTTAATAAACCAACTGAAGAGAAAAAGAGCTCCTGATTTTAATAAGTCCTTCCCCTTAATAGCCCCATTTTTAACTTTTTAATGATAAAGTTCTTCCTTTCTTTTTTCGTTAACTTCTAAAGAACAAAATACCATTCTTAAATGATTTTTTTTGAAATACTTATAAATCAGAGGTTGGTTCCCTTTTCCTTGCTTCCTAAAGCACATTCTTCCCATACTTGTTCCTATAATGATGCCTTGAGGCGTCATATCTAATCAAAATGTTCAGAGTGTGAGATATTTTTTCCAGTTTTATTGAGATAGAATTGACATACAAGGGATCTTTTATTTGTTGTGAAATTGGTTTACACTCGTTTATAAAATAGATGCTTAAATATATTTCTTTAAAGGGATGGACTCAAACATCCTGAAGTTCCTGAAGCTGCTTGGGCAGCAGGCGTGTGCAAGATGAAAGCAGCTGTGGGCACTGCTAAGGACACTGTTATCATTAAATATTTCTCCAGCAGCTATTTTGTTGGTAGCATTTTCAGGGTAGGGGATAGTGGCTTATATTTTAGCGTCATGGGGGATGCTAACCAGAAATAGGCAGGGTGACAGGCAACAGACTTCTCTTTTCCAAACCCCCTTCACTTCAACAGCCCCTCTCCCCAAAAGGGGCAATATTAAAACGTTAACTTCAAGAGAAGCTGAACATCTGGGTGGTTGTAGAGAAGTTGAGTGATTTCAAAATTGAAGCAAGTGGGTCATAAACAGTGCTTAAAAAAAACTTAGAGGAGGAACACAGAAGGTTAAGAATCTTAAAGGAAAGAAACTGGTGCTTTAGTAAAAAAAAAAAAAAAGTACACACATGCAAACAGTTTTATATATTATTTGGAAGGCTGTCTGAGGTAACAATTAAACATTTTCAAACCCACTTGCTTCAGCCTAGAAATCTCCAGAGTTTTGCAAATCCAGGGAGATGTTTAGATTTTCCTACTAGTAAAGCTTTCCTGGAGAGGAGCACGGTGGAAGTCAGGATTAAGGTAGAAAGGAAAGATCCCAGTGTTTCCTATAGGTTCCTCATTTCTGTCTTCAATTCTGTTTCTTCCTTGGTATAAAGTTAAAGGAGAAAATAGCCACATGCTATCTTATCCCGGCCCTTAGAGTGTGGTCCATCTGACCAGAAGCATCAGCATCACCTGGCAGCTCCTTACAAGTACAGAATTATCCTCCCCTACTCCAGATCGCTGGCAGAATCAGAATCTGCATGTTAACAGGACTCCCAGGTGATTCATATACACATTAAGTACTGAAGCACTGAGTTAATGTAACCAAGACACTGATGCCATCTGTGAACACGTCAGCTCTAAAGATGTACAGGGAATCTTAATTTTATGATAGCAAACATTATCCAGGGTAATTAAATGTTCTGATTAATTGAGGACATCTTGGTTCTTCTTTGTTTCAATCATTACTTTAAAAACTTTCGAAAATGTAGCAAAGCATTTTCTTGGGTAAACTTAGCATATGGGATAGTTTAACTTATTTTGATAACTAGGACCATCATTTTGAATACTAATACTGGATTATAAATGGTCAATATAATAGATCAGGGTTGGAAAATCTTTTTCAGAAGGGACATACGTTTAGGCTTGTGGGTCTTATGGTCTCTGTTGCAAAATACTCAAATCTGCTGTTTTAGCATGAAAAGCAGCCAGAGGGAATATGTAAACCAATGGGAATGGGATGTGTCCCAATAAAACTTTATTTATAAAAACAGGGGGTGGGCTGACTTTGGCCCTTCTGGCTGTAGTTTGCTGAGGTAGAGGTCGTCATTAGAACCAAGAGTAGTGCTTAATGTATAATAGGTTCTTAATAAATACTTATTAATAAATAAACACTGAACATGTTCAATAAGCATTGTTCAAGTAACACTGAACAGAGATCAGATAAAAACTATTATCAAGAAGGAAGACATTACCAAGCACAGGTTTGTAATTTTTAAAACGGGTATTTTTTCAGTGATCAATTTATCATGGTTTAACTTATTTTACAGATAGGGTGATTCATTATAATAAAAACACTGAACTGATCAGGCTCACTGAATGTAGATTTTGTAGCTCAGCAGTATTTCAAGGATCGTAACAAACAAACAGAGGTTAAATGACTCATCCTGGATGGTCCCAGGTGGTTCTGACATCCTTGGGGACTGAAAACACCAAAAGGTGAACCAGAAGCATGAACAAGAGGATGAGTGCTTCACTGGTGATTAGAGGTAGAATCTAGCAACCCTGATGGCGGCACACCTGAGAAAACGTTACTGATTTTCATTTCACTCATCTACGTGAGCCTTTGCATCAGCTCAGGAAAAGCTTCAACCCAAAACACGTTATGCTTCTTTGAAGTGGTTATCACTGTGTTTTGCTCTGCGTTTACAATAGATGGATCAAAGACTTAAAACTGTCTAACAGTCATTCTTAACTGCTTAAAAATTGGTTCAACGATCTAATTTATAATCCAGTAGCTGGATAAAATTCAAGTCTATCTAAAGACCAATCTGAAAATATGCCCCATCAACATGGCATGTATCATGTGGTGATGAGAGCAGTAATTAAGAGAACAAAAGGCAAATTAATTACCATACAATTATTAAAGAAACAATGAACTGGCTATAAATTCTCTGAGTGGACCACCTGCTTTAATCCTATTATGTTGTGAGCTTCTGCTCGGCATCTTGTCCACAAGATGAACACTGTAGCTGCCAGACAAGGAGAAAAATGAAATAAATGACAGTAATTTGCAATTTATTCCTTGTAAAGTAGCTGGGTGCAGAAGCGCTGCTGGGTGAATGTATTTCATCACTTGACATTTATTCTGCTAGTTGATGTTGATTGATTTTGGAGTCTCATTCCTGGGGTTCTTATATTCAACACATACGCACGCTGCAGTGTTTCTAAGTAAAGCTGTGTGCTGTGATTAATCATATGACCCTATTACTAATGGCTTATGAAGAAATCTTTAAAACTTAAGGTTACATTAATGTTTTTTAAATCCATAATTCATTAGTTAAATTGTCTGAGATTTTCTACAAAGCACTAAGGAAATAAAAATATGCCAAGATACTTCGTTTGAGTACAACAAAAGCCACAATATTTTTAAATGATCACATCTGCTTCTTTCCACTTAAGCTACACAACAGAAAAGGCTGTTCAAAAATGATTTTCCTACAGCATAGCCTCCCAACTCAGACACTCTTAACTAGCTCCTTCATGAACTTCCGTCATGACACATTAATTAGTGTTCAGTGAAAAGGTGGCGTACGGATCAAGTCAGTTAAAAGTTTGCCCGCCATAGCTTAACTCAAATGTCTATATTTTTTGAGTATTATGGACAAAAGTCAAAACAGTTATTATACATGATTATGAACAACAACAACAAAAAATCAGCCAAGGATAAACGATCAAGATTAACTGATGGTAAAATTAGAGTCAGTACAAGAAACTCGAGATTAAAGCATCTATTGACCAAAAAACATCTCAGAATTCTGTTATTAAAGGATTCCCAGAGGTTGGTCTAGGTTTGTGCAATGGTGGTCCTTCATCTCACTGCCCAAAGAATCTTTCCATCAGCAAAGACATAGCTCATCAGATGAAAAGCTGGAGATCAGAACACCCCTAAGATTATTTTAGATCCCGTCCACAGCAACTCTTCCTCTCCTTATCCCCCGCTGGCAAGAAAAGGCATAGGGGAAGAAAACTCACCTTCACTCCGTTTAAAATACTCTTCCCTGGGCTTCCCTGATGGCGCAGTGGTTGAGAGTCCGCCTGCCGATACAGGGGACACGGGTTCGTGCCCCGGTCTGGGAAGATCCCACATGCCGCGGAGCGCCTGGGCCCGTGAGCCGTGGCCTCTGAGCCTGCGCGTTCGGAGCCTGTGCTCCGCAACGGGAGAGGCCACAACAGTGAGAGGCCCGTGTACCGCAAAAAAAAAAAACAAAAAAAACTCTTCCCTTCATTTAAAGGTGCTGGATATACAGTGTCTGCTTTCTGAAGGAAAAGAAAATTGTGGAGAGATCTCTCTCCCTGAGGAGGCATAATATCAGGTGTGAGAGGAGCCCCAGATAAAGAAATTAAACAAGGTTGGGGAAGAACATTTCCAGGATCTGCCAATAATCATTAAGGAACAAGGATGACATTGTTTATTAAAATGTCTCTGTCTCTGGTGACAGCTACTGGGGGGTCTTCTCCTGAACATGTAGCTGGTAGTCTCGTAAAACGTATCTGATCTGGTAGGGTTCATTAATTGGAATTACAACTTTTTAATTTCAGGTCCAAAAGTAGTACTCACGCTCTTTGAGCCTTTTTGGTTGAAACAAATACCACACTCCCTGCCCCCTGGCTGCTTGAAATACAGTCACTTTCTTTGGCAGAAATGTCACTAAAAATATCTCAGATCCCTCTCTTTAGAACAGAAGACATTTACTAAATGTTATGAATGATAGTTTCCCTTCTAGAAGAACTATCTTTCATCGGAAGAAAAGCTTAAACAAAACTGCTAACAGTGGAGACTGCTAACCGGTAAGATTATGGGGGATTTAATCATTATTCTTTATACTTTCCAATATTTTCCAAACACTCTGTATTAAGCATGTATATGGTTACAGCCAGAAAAAAGCAAAACACAACTTTCTACAGATGGAGGAAATTCTGTTTTTCATTCCCTTCCCTTCTCTAATATTATAAGCTAGAGGAGGCAAGGGAGGCAAATTACTGTAACAGTCTTTCAGGGTTTGACTGACATTTCCAAGATCAATTCAGCTTCCTCAGCAATGGATGATCTTTCTGCATTCTTAAAACTTACGCAAATACCTTAAAGAGCAAGGTTAGAAGCATCATACCTGTTAGAAAATCCAGGGTTGCCACTTTTGAGATCCCGTGGTGAGCAGTGGGCTGTTTTTAATCTTTTATATGCTGGACTAAATAATTCAGAGGGAGAGCAGACCATAGATGATGTGTTTACTTTGTTAGATAGTTGAGTTCTATAGTTTGTTCTCTCCTTGGAGGGGTGCACTGTATCACTAAAACAAACGTTAGTAGGAGGGTTTGGAAATTCCCCATCTAGTATCTGGTTTTGGCTTTCTTCTCTTTCCAAAGCACTGGATTTATTGCTGAAATCCATCAAAACAAGGGTTGTAGTTCCAAATGCAGTTCTCCTGTTGATCTTCACTTCCGTCCTTGGTTTTCCAAAGCTATTACAAGGGTATTTCACTAAACTGTTAAAGGCGATAGGATTCTCTTCATTCTTGGGTACCGAATCTGGAAGGAGAGACCAGTAATTCTGCATTATTCCTATAAATACATTGACTGTTTGAAACATCTTTTCATTTGATTAAAACATTTAGTTCATTTATTACAGTGACCTCATGTATAGAACTAATAATACAAAGTTAGCTTGAGCAATTCAGAGTTAACCACCTTCAGATTAGGAAATAAAGTACCACATGAAGTGCAAAATTTCCAGGGACTCAGAGATGGGTTTAATAAAGATTTCTACTTGTTATGCTTTATGTTATGTTTAAGCATTTAAAGGTTACTGAGCTATCAATTTTGTTGCTATTAGGCCAAATATTAAAGCAGTGTAAATAAGAGGTGACACCCCACAAAGCTTTCGCTCAGCAGTTAGAGCCTATATCTAGATTATCAAGAATGCTTCTGTGAATGACAAGACCAAGTGAAAGGCCTATTAAAATTAAGTAAAGATGAATTACAAAGATTTACATTTATTAAATATGTTTCAAAAAAGCATCCTAGGATTTTGGAATCTGTAACTTATTCTAAAGTGCAGTTATCTGCCTTTCATACTCAGAAAAAAATAACAAGAAAATAATTAAGATGTGTAAAGGCATTTCAGAATGTCAGAATAAATGTGGAAACCTAAGACTGGGGTTTTCTGAGGGCTCTCTGTTGAACGATACTGCAGAGGGAGGGACAGAAATAGGAGACACAGTCCCTTCTGCTACTAGCAAAGCTGTATATGGGGTGATGCCTGCATTTCTGGCCCAGCGCACACAACACAACATGACAGCTCACACAATGGGGGGTCCAGAAGAATGAACTCTCTCCCCTAATTGAAGAAAGAAAGAACACTTTTAGAACACAGGAGAAGCTGCATCAGTGAGATGGCTCTTAATCACAGGTTTCTTCTGAGGTTCTACATCCTCTGCATGCACGAAATTGTGAGCTACGAAGAGTTATTCTGAAGGATTTCAATGAAATCAGTACAATTGTCTGGGTAAAGATTTTAATAACAAGGGGTAGGAGGCTAAAGAAGAGAAAAAACTCAGCATTTTCCTATTCCACCTGCAATGATATTCTTACAGAAATCCTCCCTTTCAATTTATGAAACACTTGGACTGAATAACAAACTCAAAAGTTGCTGAAATCTGCATAAAACAAAGCTTTATTGAATAATTCATTAGAAACAGTAGAGAACAGATGTGATCATCTCAGTTTTTTGAGATACAACGGCACATACTCTTTCAGCACAAGCGTGTTCCCCCCCCCGTTAAAAAAAAAGTGCTCAACAGAATGTCAGCATCGTTTACATGCAAAGGCTGGCAATTCCTTTAAACCTTTCAGAAAGAGAGCATTTTACTTCGTTATGAAATATCAAGACGGAACAAGACATGTACCTGACTTTGTATAATTAACCCTCTTTGAAATGGAAGGCACTCAGAATCAAAATTCACTCTTACCCGTAGGCCTTGAAGTCAGGCAAGCATCACATGCTTCAGAAGACGGCTTATTTATTAGCGTACAGACCTCACATGTCCACTGCTCTTCAGACTTCCGGGCCACAGAGTCCATAAGATGACCCCCTCTGCTGGATGGCCAACTGACTGTAGTATTTCTAGCTGGCAGCCTGCTATAAGAGAACTTCTAAAGTTAATCACTAACACTTTCGTTATTGTCTTGTTCTTATACATTCTGGATATCTTAGAAACAATTACAGAACCATTAATACCCAAACGCTACATGTTTACTATTGCTTAGAAGTTCTCTCTCTCTCGGAATAAAATGTTTTTACTTGGGCCCTGCTGATTGCTTTTAAAGACAGAAATAACAAAAGTTTTAGAGTCAAAGAGTTGTGTGTGTGTGTGTTTTTTAAACTAACTAAAAATATTTGACATAACCACTAGGGAACATTTCTCAACTAGTTTTTTTTGTTTTTTTTTGCGGTACGCGGGCCTCTCACTGTTGTGGCCTCTCCCGTTGCGGAGCACAGGCTCCGGACGCACAGGCTCAGCGGCCATGGCTCACGGGCCCAGCCGCTCCGTGGCACGTGGGATCTTCCCGGACCGGGGCGCGAACCCGTGTCCCCTGCATCGGCAGGCGGACTCTCAACCACTGCACCACCAGGGAAGCCCTCAACTAGTTTTTTAAGTAAGTGGGACTCTTCCCAAAGCAAAACTAAAATATCTTTATTCAAATTAGGGAGGAAATGAGTCATGTAGAAATTAGAGCACTGAATGTAAGATGAGACAAGTTTTACATTTACTTCGTGTGCCTCTGGAATTTCTCAATATCTGCTGGGCACTAAATCAACCGATCTATGATCTGTAACGCGGGAATTCCTGAATGACTCCGTACTGTTACAGGAAATGCCTGTCTAAAGCTCTGATACAGTCCTGCTCTTTAGCACGTGGCTCTGGGGCTACAGAGCACATCACGTGGTTTAGCAGCCAATGCAGTGTCATGGATTCCTTTCATGATTCCAAACATTAATATTGAAAAAAAGTTCTTTCAGTAAAGGCTTTGTACCTTACGTTTCAGAACATGAGTTCTTTGACTTTCAAAGGTAGCCTTGTCTTCTGTAACATTTTGCTCCTACGCATAATTATAACAGGTTTAAAATTCAGACTTGTCTGGTAAAATCATAAATAGCATAAGAAAATCTGAAAGTAAGACTCATCTCATTATGGTTTTTTTTATCTTTACTTACCTTGACTTTTAATGCCATTCAATATTTCTTATCCCTGTAGATCAACTATACTTCAATAAAATAAATTTTTAAAAATATTTCTTATTCCTATGGAACACCAGGCCTTCTATAGAATTTACTTCACCTAATCCCTGCCCTCTACTAACTTACTCTGAGGCAGCATCATACATTTATTCATAATTAAGTAAACACAATTTAAATAACCTTCAGATTTTCAATGTGCTCCAACTTTTAACCATTTTCATCTTCTATCCTATAAATTTCATTAACCATGAGGGGATATTTATTGTTACATAAAGAAGCTCTGGAAGCATTCTCTCCTTACTGCTCCATTTCTTAATCGCCTACTAATAAATTCTTTCCAATCTCCAGTTGGACGTGTAACAGGAATTCCAACCTTAACCTGTCTGTAGTGGGCTGAATGATGGCCTCCTAAAGACAGCAGGTCACAAAACCAGGAACCTGTAAATGTTACTTTATAAAGAGGATCTTTGCAGATGTAATTAAGGATCTTGACATGGGGAGATGATTCTGGATTATCAGGGTGATCTCTTAATGCAAACACAAGTATCCTTATGAGAGAGAGGCAGAGGGAGATATGATAGGAGGCAGAAGGGGAGAAGGTAACGTGACAACACAGGCAGAGACGTGAGGAGTCGTGTAGCCACAAATGAAGAACACTGGCAGCCACCGGAAGCTTGAAAAGGCACGGAATGGATTCTCCCCTAGAGCCTCCGGGAGCACAGACCGGCCCACAGCTTGACTTTGGCCCAATGAAACCGATGCTGGGCTTTTGGCATCCAGAACCGTGAGAGAAGAAATTTCTGTTGCTTTAAGCTGTCAGGTTAGTGGTAACTTGTTATGGCAGCCATGGGAAACTAGTACAAATAAGTCAGGACCTCCTGCCCCCATCCGCAACTCTGCTAGTTTGTCACATCTCAGTACATGACATCAGCATCACTCAGTTGATCAGGCCAGAAACCTGTGAGCCGTCCTTAACCCTTCTTACCCTCATAACTGGTCCACCAGCAAGTCCTGCAGGCTCTGCTGCAGAGGCAAATCTAGAAGCTCACGAAGCCTCCACGGCTTGCTGTGCTGTCCTCTGTGGATCGGAGCAGCAGGGTGCAGAGTGGGGGCAGTCACTCCAGCTGCACGGACGCTGAGGACACTGTCGCTGGTGTCAGTCCTGGGGCTCTCTCTGGGCAAGGCCCACGTGCTGCCAGCACCAGCTCATACCTGCTCGGTGCCCAGGGACGGTTTGCCGGCCTGGCACAGGAAGCAGATGCACTGTCTAAACTTCCAGGACAAGCGATTCTGCTCCATTCCTCTTAGGGGACCTTATGGCCTGGGCTGCGAGTGCACTCAACCCAGGCGCCACCCACCACTGACCCACAGACAGCCTGGTAGAGGCGCAGGGCAGGGACAGCTGAGGGAGAGAGACCCAAAGGCTGGTGGTTCTCAGAGAAAGGTCCTTGGGCTCATAGCGCCAGCACCACGTGGGAACTCAGTAGTCATATAGAGTCCAGGCCTCTCCCCAGACCTGTGAATCGCACCCTCGGGGTAAAGCCCAGCAATCTGTCCAAATTCTACTTCAGCTGAGTCAATTGCCACAGTCTACTCTGATCCCTTAGTCAGGGAGCCACAGTACTTCCTGGAAGCCCCCCAGAATGTGTTTCTCCTGCTGAAACCAGAGAGAATCTGCTACCATGAGACTTGAAATGAGAGGGTGAAGCAGGAAGCAGCTTAGACCTGCCTGTATTCTTTCCACTTGTTCCATCTGTGGGCAGCCCAGGCAAGGTCACCTTTGGGAGTTCCAGTCCCTGAGACGTGGGTCTTTATAGTTTTTCCACTGATGCTATGAAATTACCCCAACATTTATTTTGGCTCCATGACCCATAAATTCCCATTTTAATTTAAGATAATTTGCATTGGGTATCTTTCATTGTAGTCAAAATTTGAGTCCTTTGTAAATTATGTTTTTAAACATGACAGCTATGTAGTCAAACTCTCTTCCCCAAACAGGGCTATCCTGTCAAGATTAACCCACCACAGATCTTCTTCACGTCTCCCAAATGCCCTATAATTGCTCCAGCCCCCTGAAAAATCTCTGCCAGGTCAGCTCGGCCTTAAGGACTGGTTTGCAAACAACACTAAATTCTCATTAACTAGCAACCAGCTCTCAACACATTTCCAAACTAGATGGCTTCTAGAGACATAAATACGTCTTCCTATAGGAACAAAACACCCTCCTCTCCTGCAGCTTCCTGAGTGCACAGGGCGTTTCCCCATGCACCTTGTCAGGGGCTGTTTTCTCTCTCAGGAAATCCCTTTCCGGCCTCTTGTCTGTGATGAGTTCCTATTTCTTCCCACGCTAAGCTCAAACTTCACCTCCTCAGAGAGATTTGTTCTTCCCAGGTGGATTTCAAGGTTTCCTCATCCATACTATAGCTCCACTGCCGTTAGCACAAATGTGCCCTGTTGCAGCATTTCCATCACGGGCTTCTAATGATCTATTGACTCCTCACGTTAGACCCTGAGCACTTCGAGTGACTGTATTCTCTGTTCTCTTTGTTTTCCCAGTACCTGGCATATAGCAGACCCTAAGAAAGAAAGTAAACAGTACAGAAATGAAAAAGTGAAACAGAAATTATAAAGACTCTAGTAAAAAACAAAGAAAAATGCAGTTTCCCCTTAAGGAAACAATACTCACACATGTAAATTATGCTAGCTAGTAATATAAAGGAGAGCCAACAATAACTGGTATAGGTATTCAAAGTGTGGTGTGATCAATGAAAACTGGAAAATCTGGGGAGGACTTCGGGAAGGGGTGAAGTAAACTTTTAGTGACTGAAGGAACACAAGAATTTAGATCATTACTACTGGGCTTCTCATATTTCAATTTCATTTGAAATGACTTTAAAGTGAAAAAATTTAGTCAATATAAAAAGTGCTCAAATGCTTATCCAGAAAATGAATTGAATATACTTAATTACAGAAATCTCTAAGACTGGGGCCAATATTACTGGTTTTCAAATGTCTTATTTTGTATACACTTATTTTGCAATGAGTCTTGAGCTGGATGCCTAGACAGAACAGAACTAGGTCAGGAGGGAGGAGGGAATGCAGGGCCCAGGACATTTCCAGTACAGCATGGCCTCCCTAACTCGTAGTAACTCCCAAGTCTCTTTCAGGGAACCCTTGAGGCTTTGAATCCTAGTTTCAAAAACCCTTTGGAATTGACAATGATCTTATTTTTATGATAAATAACATGTTTACTTGATAATCTGGAAGAATTTTTTAAAAATTCAAAAGCTATCAATTCACAGAAAACAAATACATATGGAACATTAATCACTTATTCAGTAGACAAATATATATTGAATGTACTCTATCTTCCAGATCCAGTGTTATACACTTTTGATCAAATAAATGTACACCTATAACATTAAAAATAAGAAACCCGTAAATCTGTGTAATATAACATTATTTAAACATATTTCGGATCTCTATGATAGTAAAATGGGATGAGGAAGCTGAGAAAAAGGGGATATGGTGTGGTTTAGAGTAAAGTAATCAATAACGAAAGGTGATGAAAAAAATGAAACACAGGAACAAGGAGAAAAAAAAAAAGATAGCTGCAAATATATTTATGAAGACATAATGGGGATCTGGACCATGTCATCTCCATCCCAGGGCCCTGAGCTCTCCACAGACAAGATGGCGCCTCCCTCCTCCTTTGTTCTTTTCTATATACTTTTTCAGTGAACTGAACTTGCTTTAATACTTCAACTAAGAACACGGGTAGTAACACTCAAGCCATCATCTCCCACCCACTTCCCACCCTATGTGGACTATCTAGTCCACATATCCAAAACTTAATTTATCTCTTCCATTCTACTCGTCTTTCCCACGTCTATAAAGTGAAAATTTCTGGTTTTGGGCCTGGAACTCTTTGCTTTATCCTCCATAGCAAACCTCTCACAATACTTGCTGGCATTAAAATTTTTTCAAGTACCTATTTTTCTCTCCATTTCCAGTGTCTTGACCTCAGGACTGGAAACCATCTCTCGCCCATTACACTACACAAGTTTCACGTCTGTTTCTTCAGTTCCCATCCTAATTATGCTATAATCAATTAAAAAGTCCTTAATCTACTGATTCAGGTAAGACATTAGCCATCTCCAGAACTACTACTGATTCCTACTAGTTGATCCCATCTTACCTGTAAAACTAACTTTTGCTAATTAACAAACTTGGAGACTTCGTTTGGCTCCGCCACTGTTATCATCAATGATTCAAGGTTTGTGGCAATGCTCCTTCTTTCCAAGTAAATAATGTCTATTTGCTCATTTATTTAGCCAAAATTCTTTTTTTTTAAACATCTTTATTGGAGTATAATTGCTTTACAAACTTGTGTTAGTTTCTGCTGTATAACAAAGTGAATCAGCTATACGCATACATATATCCCCATATCCCCTCCCTCTGGCATCTCCCTCCCACCCTCCCTATCCCACCCTTCTAGGTGGTCACAAAGCACCGAGCTGATCTCCCCGTGCTATGCGGCTGCTTCCGACTAGCCATCCATTTTACATTTGGTGCTGTATATATGTCAATGTTACTCTCTCACTTAGTCCCAGCTTACCCTTCCCCATCCCCATGTCAAGTCCATTCTCTACGTCTACATCTTTATTCCTGTCCTGACCCTAGGTTCATCAGAAGCTTTTTTTTTTTTTAGATTCCATATATATGTGTTAGCATACAGTATTTGTTTTTCTCTTTCTGACTTACTTCACCCTGTATGACAGACTCTAGGTCCATCCACCTCACTACAAAGAACTCCATTTCATTTCTTTTTATGGCCAAGTAATATTTCATTGTATATATGTGCCACATCTTCTTTATCCATTCATCTGTTGATGGACATTTAGGTTACTTCCATGTCCTGGCTATTGTAAATAGAGCTGCAATGAACTTTGTGGTACATGACTCTTTTTTTTTTTTTTTTTTTTTGTGGTATGCGGGCCTCTCACTGTTGTGGCGTCTCCTGTTGCAGAGCACAGGCTCCGGACGCGCAGGCTCAGCAGCCATGGCTCATGGGCCCAGCCACTCCGCGGCATGTGGGATCTTCCCGGACTGGGGCACGAACCCGTGTCCCCTGCATCGGCAGGCAGACCCTCAACCACTGCGCCACCAGGGAAGCCCATGACTCTTTTTGATTATGATTTTCTCAGGGTATATGCCCAGTAGTGGGATTGCTGGGTCATATGGTAGTTCTACTTTTAGTTAAGGAACCTCCATACCGTTCTCCATAGTGGCTGTATGAATTTACATTCCCACCAACAGTGCAAGAGGGCTTCCTTTTCTCCACACCGTCTCCAGCATTTATGGTTTGTAGATGTTTTGATGATGGCCATTCTGACTGGTGTGAGGTGATACCTCACTGCAGTTTTGATTTGCATCTCTCTAATGATTAGCGATGCTGAGCATTTTTTCATGTATTTGTTGGCAATCTGTATGCCTTCTTTGGAGAAATGTCTATGTAGGTCTTCTGCCCATTATTGGATTCGGTTCTTTGTTTTTTTGATATGGAGCTGCATGAGCTGCTTGTATATTTTGGAGATTAATCCTTTGTCTGCTACTTCGTTTGCACATATTTTCTCTCATTCTGAGGGTTGCCTTTTCATCTTGTTTATGATTTCCTTTGATGTGCAAAAGCTTTGAAGTTTCATTGGGTCCCATGTTTATTTTTGTTTTTATTTCCATTTCTCTAGGAGGTGGGTCAAAAAGGATCTTGCTGTGATGTCATAGACTGTTCTACCTATGTTTTCCTCTAAGAGTTTTACAGTGTCTGGCCTTACATTTAGGTCTTTAATCCATTTTGAGTTTATTTTTGTGTATGGTGTTTGGGAGTGTTCTAATTTCATTCTTTTACATGTAGCTGTCCAGTTTTCCCAGCACCACTTATTGAAGAGGCTGTCTCTTCTCCATTGTATATTCTTGCCTCCTTTATCAAACATAAGGTAACAATATGTGCATGGGTTTACCTCTGGGCTTTCTATCCTGTTCCATTGATCTATATTTCTGTTTTTGTGCTAGTACCATACTGTCTTGATTACTGTAACTTTGTAGTATAGTCTGAAGTCAGGGAGTCTGATTCCTCCATCTCTGTTTTTCTTTCTCAAGATTGCTTTGGCTATTCGGGGTCTTTTGTGTTTCCATGCAAATTGTGAAATTTTTTGTTCTAGTTCTGTGAAAAATGCCACTGGTAGTTTGACAGGGGGTGCATTGAATCAGTAGATTGCTTTGGGTAGTATAGTCATTTTCACAATGCTGATTCTTCCAGTCCAAGAACATGGTATATCTCTCCATCTATTTGTATCATCTTTAATTTCTTTCGTCAGTGTCTTATAGATTTCTGCATCCAGGTCTTTTGTCTCCTTAGGTAGGTTTATTCCTAGGTATTTTATTCTTTTTGTTGCAGTGGTAAATGGGAGTGTTTCCTTAATTTCTCTTTCAGATTTTTCATCATTAGTGTATAGGAATGCAAGAGATTTCTGTACATTAATTTTGTATCCTGTTACTCTACCAAATTCATTGATTAGCTCTAATAGTTTGTATGTTATTTGCTGCTTTTCCCTTGCTGCTTTCAATATTTTTTCTTCATATTTAATATTTGATAGTTTCATTAATATGTGTCTTGGTGTGTTTCTCTTTGCGTTTATCCTGTATGGTACTCTCTGTGTTTCCTGGACTTGATTGACTATTTCCTTTCCCATGTTAGGGAAGTTTTCGACTGTAATCTCTTCAAATATTTTCTCAACCCCCTTTTTTCCTCTTCTTCTTCTGGGACCGCTATAATTTGAACGTTGGTGTGTTTAATGTTGTCCCAGAGGTCTCTGAGACTGTCCTGAATTCTTTTCATTATGTTTTCTTTTCTGCTTTCTGGCAGTTATTTCCACCGCTTTATCTTCCAGCTCATTTATCTGTTCTTCTGCCTCAGTTATTCTGCTATTGGTTCCTTCTAGAGTATTTTTCATTTCAGTAAGTGTGTTGTTCATCACTGTTTGTTTGCTCTTTATTTCTTCTAGATCCTCGGTAACTGTTTCTTGTAATTTCTCCAATTTGTTTCCCAGATTTCGGATCATCTTTACTAGCACTACTCTGAACTCTTTTTCAGATAGGTTGCCTATTTCGTCTTCACTTATTTGGTCTTGTAGGTGTTTACCTTGCTCCTTCATCTGTAACATATTTTTCCGTGGTTTCATCTTTTTTTTTGGTTTGTTTCCTCTTTTTGATAGGTGGTGCTGTATTCCTGTCTTACTGGTTGTTTGGCCTGAGACGTCCAGCATTGGAGTTTGCAGGCAGTTGGACAGATCCAGGTCTTGGTGCTGAGATGAGGACCTCCGGGAGGCCTTACTCCGATTAATATTCCCTGAGGTCTGAGGTTCTCTGTTAGTCCAGTGGTTTGGACTCAGAGTTTCCACCACAGCAGCTTGGTCCTGACCTCTGGCCTGAGAACCAACATCTCGCAAATTTCATGGTGTGGTTAAAAAAAAAAAAAAAGAAAGAAAGAAAAAAAGGAGCAGTACAATATCAAAGAATAAAAACCAAAATAAAATTAGAATGATAAAAAATACATTAAGAGAAATAAAAGTATAATTGAAACAACCGGTCGCTGGGGGTTCCTCCCGTCCCCTTACATGTCTGTGGTCTCCCACCGGTGCCTGGTAGGTGCCCTAGTTGTGAGGAGACGGAAATTCCGCATCCTCGTAGTACGCCGTTTTGACCCCGTCCCCCCTATCTCTTTAAAATAAACTTCAAATTACACTTTTTCCATGAGATTTTCCCAACCTTTTGTATACCTATAAACTTCTAACATCCCCCAAACTTTTGTAGCACTTTATGTGCTTCATGTCTGTACTGATTATTTTGGCTTGTAATCACATATAGTTCAGCTCCTTTATACTGTTAATATTTCAGCCAGCCTTCGCCAAAGGGACCTATGGCCTCTTACCGGAGTAAGTACACTGTGGAAAAGGAAACTGTCAAAGCTTTGAGGACTACTGGACACTAGTTCTGAACTGACACTAATTCCAGGAGA
Source organism: Monodon monoceros (assembly GCF_005190385.1). NCBI lineage: Eukaryota > Metazoa > Chordata > Mammalia > Artiodactyla > Monodontidae > Monodon > Monodon monoceros. Next base: position 30,307,769 of record NW_021703773.1, on the reverse strand, counting down.
CCCAAAAGCGCCACTGTGCTCTGCCAGTCAGAGTAGGGGCTTGTGGAGGTCAGGTGATCAATGGGATTTTAGTTCAAGTTCATCCCACAGTGGGTCCCTGAGCCCATCCTGTGGTTACTTCCCCAGCTCTGGAATGCAGAATGGGAACAGACTTACTCAGCCACTGGCTGAATCACCACACATGTGCTTAGTAAGTAGTCGGTTATTTCACCAAGAAGACAGCAATTTTGTAAAGAGAGCTTGCTAATGTTCTATAATATTATTTCAAAAGCAAGGACTTCAGCAAATACTCGCATTTTCCCAATTATTGACAAAACTACACCTCCTGGTAATCACTTTACAAATGAGATGAAAGTCAAAGCCTGGATATTAACATCAAAGTCAGAGATTTTCTACTGAATTCAGAAGAGGCTCGTAAGGCATCTTCAGCTCATTCTGGTTTTTGGATGATATTATTTACTATTTCCTTCCAAGTGTTCAAATACTTGTAAGTTATGTTCTGTTCTTAATAGCCTGATAGCTATTCAACTATGTTCTCTTATTAATAGCGTTTTTATTAGAGAATTAGGGCAAACAGTAAAGTTTAAATTAGATTTCTCACCATATGTCGACATGTTGAGCATTTTCCTTCTGACAGTGAGGACAGAAATATGTCATTCTCTTATTCTCCCCTAAGCGACACACAGTTATTTTGCAGCAGCACTGACCACAATTAGGACGCTTGTAAACCTTATAGTGGTTAGAGACAGCAGATCCTGCTTTGTGGCACTAAAAACAAACAAACAAGCATTACAATGTTATCTACAAAATAGTATTGAAAGATATATTCTTGAAAGTCATTTCTAAAAATAATTTGTTAAAAATGTACATATGTTTATACATATGTCCTCATAATCTTTTCTTTCATTTGAGAAAAAGGTATTGACAAGATTCAGCAACATTTGTCAAATAAGATTTGTGTGAAATAATTAAGTCATTATTGTATAACTTACTAGTATTCAAAACTGTTCTTTGCATGGCTTTACCCTCCTATCTAAATGGGATATAAAAGTTCTATAATTTAAAATGTCTTTCATGCCTTTAAGGTTTTTATATTTAAACATAATTATATGGTTATAAGAAAAAGACTAGATTAGCTTTAAATCTGATTATTTTTAGAACACCGAAGCTGCTCACTTTGTTTCAACAGTCAAAGAATTTATTCCTAGGGAGAAACACTTAACAAGGTCATCTTCTTTGTTGACCTGAAAAGGGACAGTTTTTTTGTTTTTAATCTTACAGACTCACTGAAAAAGAAAAATTTAAATGCCATCTTAGCAGCGAACATGTTCTGTTTTGGCATAAGTTCTATTTCAAAAGACACTGATACTCTCTGTCACAGTTTTATTCTACTCACATACAGTTAAAGCTCCTACAAAGAGAATGTTAGGGATTTACATCAGCAGTGTGAAAATTTAAAAGCCCAGAAATATGGTGGATCATATTAGAAGCTGAAAATTACAGGAACAACTCATATTAATTTAAGCAAAGTATTGAAATGCCCATCTTAATCTGAGCAGAAAATGGGTAGGTATCTGTAATCATCTTTCCCTAGAAGAATAAGTGAGCATATGTAATATTAAAATAGCCATCGATACTCAGGACAGGTATGTAAAGCAAGAGGCTCATTAACACTTTAGGCCAATTAATGAAGAAGCCTACAATACCTGACTTTCTAACAGTAGTAAAAACACACATTTTGAATACAGGAAATGGACTGTAGAGAAAAAAAGACATATTTATGATACTTCGTTTAAAGACAAAATGTGTTTACTTAACTCTATATATGCATATATATGTATATATACAACTTTCAAAATTTACAGTTTAGTGAGGACTTATTCTCAAAACAGTCTCTGTGGTAGATAGAGAAGTATTATTATCCCGTTTTACAGATAAGGAAACTAAATCTAAATTAAGTTACCTAAATAACATTAACCACACTGATAGGTAAGTGGCAAAATCTGATTGAACTGAAGTCTATATTTATCCCAAAGTATTGAATCTCTCTCTAGGCTACCTATATGTTACTTTTATATATCCAAAATTAGAACAAGAGTCAAAGTAAGTAAAATGCTAACATAGCTGTCCCCCAACTTAGTGTAAAGATAATTTAATATAATTAGAGTTAGACAAGTTTGGACCGACCTGTGACCTAATTTCAAGGTGTTAATTATGCCCATAACATGTCACTCTCCCCTATTGCACCTCTATGCTCTTACCACTAGATGGCTACATACAGCCTTGACATTTCTGGTGCAAAGGGAAATAACTGACATTTTACATAGTTGAAAAAATTTTTGCTCTTACCCTGTAAAAAAGAAGGCTGAAATCACGTATCATTTTCACAAGGTGATGTGTCTGTTCATCTGTTAACTGACAAACCTTAAAATAGAAAAACAACTCAGGAGAGCTTCATAATTTGTTCATTATTGTAGAAAAACAATACCACTTGCCAGTTCTACCTAAGAGAACTTGAAATAGATTTGAAATATATGCATCTCTTCTAAAACTCATATATCTATTCAGTGTTATTAACCGTGTATATTTTTAAGTGATGGTACTACAGATATAAAATACCATCCATTCTCGAACTTATTTACAAAGCAGAAATAGACCCACAGACATAGAAAACAACTTATGGTTACCAAAGGGGCTAGCCGGGGGTGGGGTGGGAGATAAATTAGGACTTTGGGATTAATGGATACACACGACTACATAGAAAATAGATAAACAACAAGGACCTAACTGTATAGCATGGGGAACTATACTCAGTATCTTTATTTTTTTTTAAGATTTACATTTTTTTGTTGTGGACCATTTTTATAGTCTTCATTGAATTTTTTACAATACTGCTTCTGTTTGATGTTTTGGTTTTTTGGCCACGAGACATGTGGGATCTTAGCTCCCTGACCAGGGATCAAACCCGCACCCCCTGCATTGGAAGGCAAAGTCTTAACCACTGGACCGCCAGGGAAGTCCCCTCAGTATCTTTTAATAACCTATAATGGAAAAGATTCGGAACAAGAATACATATATGTATATAACTGAATCACTCTGCTGTACAGTTGAAACTAACACAACATTGCCAATTAACTATAACTCAATTTTAGAAAAATTCAAAAAAGAAAAATACCATCTTATAAACTTTAATTCTAAATTCAAATATTTATTGAATACCTGTTCTGTACTGGACATCTTCAAAGTCCCAGCATTGCCTATCAGCCACCTTGAAAAGTCTTGCAGGAGAAAAAGGGAAGGAAAAAAAAAAAAAAAGACCAGAAAGAAGGGACAAACAGGTACAGGAGTAGATGTTCACCAAGGTCACTATCAAGCTTTAAAAAGATATGAATTTATAGACATGCTTTAATATTAAAGTACATGTTAACACATGGACGAACTCAGAAACAGAACTTGCTGAAGAATTTTTTTGTGACACAGCCTAGCATAAACCTCAGGGTCACCCTTTGCAGAATTCATTATCATTTGGCACATGTAGTTTCAATAGTAATTCCAGAAGAAATTCTAAAGACTCACCTTTGTTGTGTGTATAGGAATACATATGTATATCTTTATATAACAGAAACAAATTTATCAGTGCCTATAAAATCTAAAACCATCTAATCAACATAATCCTTCTAAAAGTATTATTTTTTCATTTATTTAAAGTTTAAAACATATGTACTTCTCAAATTCATTTATTTCTTACCACATCTTACGTACTACGTTCAGTCACATCTTAAAAGGCTAGATTATACTTTTTCAATCATTGTGCGTGTGCTTTTAGGGGGCTAATAGCTAAGCTTCAGAAAGATTAATTTTTAACCCCCTCACGCATTACGGCCGGCTGGACGTACTGATAAAAAGTAAATTGTCAGTTTATCAAAGATAACAACAATGTTCTGGTTAACAACACTCTGGGTACTTTTTTCAAAAACATTTTCCATAGAGTTCTAGATGATTTTAGAAAGCTCATAAGCTCATTAGTGTTAAAATTCTGTTTCATTATTCCCATATTACAGAAATTTGACAAGCAGGTTCCAAGTGTCAAAAAACAGAACCAAATCTACAACAATTATTAACTGGTTTCTTTGAAAACTTATTTCCTACTGATCTGAATTTTATAAAAACTCTCTGGGAAGCAATTACACAAAATAAATAGGTACCTTTGGAATCACGTAAAAGATGGTTTAGTTAATAGAGACTATTTGGGTCTGGATAAAAGCCCTAATGTAGCTTTCTTCCCTGGAAACTAAAATATATGTATCCTTCCACCTGGTTTTGAGTTCTAACCGCTCTGACCTTCTTAAAACTTGGTCCTATTAATCACCGTTCCTTTTTTTTTTTTTTTTTTTTAACAATTTTAACCTCTCCCTCTCGGCCAGTTTGTTTTTTTTTCCCAACATATAAATAAGTTCATGTCACTCCAGTTGAAGAACAAGAAAAAAAAACCCTAAAAATCCAGTTCTTGTCCCAACTTCTCCATCCAGCAGTCTAATATTTTCCCTTCACTCCAATCTAAGCTATTTTAACAATCACTCTAAGTTTTGTTTCCATTTCCTCACCAATCACTTATTCCTTATTCTCTGCTACCTGACTTCCATTCTTACCATTCCACCAAAACAGCATTTTCTAATGTCATGAACAGGTACAAATAGGAATATATGAGTGTGTGTAGAGTGTGAATTTAATATGCCAGATAGTAAAAGAAAGTTGTGAGCTTCGCTCTTTCATACATTCAACAAATATTTCTTTAATGCCTTCCAAATGCCAGACACTCTATTCTAGATACTTGGATACATCAACGAACGAAACAGACACCTTCCTCCTAAGGGACTGTGTTCTAGCAGAAGTCAGATCCTAAACAATGTATATAACATGTAAGTATCAGGTGATCAGTGGTGTGGAGAAAAATAAAAAGCAAGCAAGTTATGGAAGCCTGGGAGGAAGAAGTGGGTGGCAGGGATGCACACAGCAATTTTTAAAAGAGAGGCCAGGGTTGGCCTCACGGAGAAGCTGGCGTGAGCGAAGACCCCGGAAGTCTGTCTGGGGAGAATGTGTTACTGCCACGCCGATTTAAGTGTTCCACGTTGGTCCCTTCACAGTATTTAAAAATATAGAAATCATTTAAAAACTACTTAACACCTACTTTAACAGCGGGATGGAGACCACTGTCAAAGAGAGCTTCATTTTTGATGATGTTTCCCACGCCGGGTAACACTTTCTGATCCATTAACACGTCACACAGCATCCGTCCTCTCTGCTTTTTCACTTCACTTTCTGCTCTTGAGGAACTGAAGTTAGGTGAACATACATCTAATTCTTCCATCATTCTTATTCTCTGTTGGCTTTCTGCTGAGTTCCTATAGAAAGGAATAGAAAACACATTAATCATGTGCCTGGTTACAATTCACAAAGTGTCATTTAAAATGATCTTTGATATAAACAAACACTTTATGTTAACCAGCTTATAAGAGTTACAGAGCCAAACAATGACGACCCTAACAAAACATGTTATCTGAAGAATCTTTTGAAATGACGTTTTATCAGTTATAAACTACTTTAAAAATTTTTGTTTATTTATTTATTTTCACATGTGACATTCCCAAACCCAACTGCAGAGCCAACTTTGCAGTTTTGCAGCTGAAGCAATTTTTAATTCAATCTTTTACCTGATTTCTACTGATGAGTCAAAGAAACAAATCAGATCTTTGGTGAGCTGTACTTCAAAAACAGGAGAAAGTCCATTTTTATTTTTAGACTTAACTGGATTAATCACGAGGAAGCCTTTCATTCCAAAATGAATCCTAGAACAAAAGCAAACCCATCTTTGAGCGGCAGTAAGTATATCATGCATGAAATTTTTGTTCCTTCACTTTTTGGAATATAAGCAAACAAATGTTAGTCACAATAGACACTTCAAGGGCACAAAGTGATAGCTAATATCGTATTTTTGTTAATGGCTTTGTATCCTTATAAAACTAGATACGGCACTCATTTTTTCAACTCACAAAGAAAATAAGTTCCTAGAGAAATAATAAGGCCCTGACAGTAAGCCCAAGAAAACACACCCCTGTTCTCTTTTCTTGTCAGATGAGGTATCTTTTATTCACACCACAGTCTACTGTCTCTCAGCTTTTTCTCTGATTCAAAGGCTTGGGGTGAGATAAGGCTAAATTTAAATTGCCTATAGTTGGTGTTTTTATGAATTCTACAAAGCCACCAACATTCACATTCCTTACTTCTAGCTACAGTAGATTGGAAATGTTTACCTATTCCAAAATGAGATCTATAGTTTAAGACACTTACTCTTTTCTACCCCCCTGCTTTGGGATAACACAGTGAAACAAATTTTTGCAAAATCTTTCATATTAAAAGAAAAGAGAACAAGTCAAAATGCTATTGTCTTCAATTCTTTTAGTTTCCTTCTGCCTTTGTAGGTATTGGGAAGAGGGGATTTGTAAATATTTACGGTTAACTTGAAAGCCACAGTGCAGTGATGAAAAATTCATAGCCTTTCAGTTTTTATAGGATTGATTAGTATGTCCAGTTTTAAAAAAAGAAAAAAAGAAAGTGGTTTTACGAGACTTCTGACGATGAAGATCAGAAATGACTCTCAAGATGAAATAGTTTTCTGCCTTTCAAACCCTTCTCCTTATAGCTTTGTTGAGTTAATAAATATGGCTCCTTTGGCAGCAAACGTAACTGCTCTGTGCTTCTAATTCCAAAGCACCATGTTACAGTATTGTACAAGGTTAACCAGTCTAACTGTAAAGATGTGGGTTTTAAACGCTGTGCGCCTACTGTCAATCATAAATGCATTTTACATGCCCCACAGTTCTTGACAGGAAACATGTGTGCCTGTAAGTACTCCATAACTTAGCCTACGGAGGTTCAACGCCAGTGAAAGGTGTACAACTGTCATGCCCAGAAGCCATCATACCTAAAATCTTTTCAGCTGCATGGCTCCTAAAGTGGATTCTAAATCACTTTCTATAATGAAACTGCATCTACATATAAAATCTCAAAGGTTAAGACCCAGTTCAAATGCAGGAGTAGCCCCAGTAAGAATCCCAAATCAAAGAAGTATGCCTTTTTTTGGTCTTATAAATCTATTCAGGGGGAAATGTGCATAAAAATAACTATTTTTACAATAAATTTTATTTTTATGAATTTTTATGAAATAGAAAAATGTTATGATGACTGAGCCCCAATAAACCAATGAATTTTGTGTTTATTATTAAGTACCCTTTATCTTAAACTAAGAAAAACATATCAGTACCATGAAAATTTTCAAGGCACAGTAAATACCTGTACTGTTATATTTCTATCTCTTGATCCTCTCAAGCTCCATCCACTCCCAATCCAACTGGCTACCTGAGACCATTCACGCTGCATAACATGACGGCCTGCCCACCGCGGGCTTTAGGCCCAGCCGGGAGTGGCCTCTGTCCCTTCCTCTGATCCCGTGCCTTTCACACAGCTGATTCAGGAATGGAAACCTGGATCAAGCTGGATTCATCAGCATTTTCCTGAGGAGTTTATCCGGGACACAGAGAGATCAGTTCCTTGTTAGGACTGGGAGACCTATCATGGGAGCTGTCTAGGGTAATGTGTCCTGACATGGGCACCAGAAAAGCCAAGAGAGGCCTGTCTGCAGAGACACAGACGACAGGAGATTTCAGCGGGGAACAGAATCGAGAAATGCAGAGTCCTCATAGCGTTTAGCCTTCGCTTCCAGTTCTACCTGAAGCCTGACTGCATTATCTTCCGGTATCAAAAGACACCCATATTCTTATAATAAATAATTACTAAGCTTGTTTAAGTTGGGCTTCTGTCGCTTGCAACCAAAATTCTAATATAAAAATTATGTTCAAACTAAAAACTGAAGTGATAGTAAGAAAATTCCTCTAGTTAGAAATAACTGCCTAAAACAAATCAATAAATAAGACCCGATACTATTTTAATCACCAGCCACATTCTTCCTGTTATCACTAGCAGAATAACCTGAACCTCCTTAACCAAACATAAACAGCATCAACGACAGTATTGTCACAGGTTCAGATTAACGACAACCACACATGCAGACGAGGCAACTGCTTATGAAGATTATCACGTGGTCAAAATCGTCATATGGATACTAGCGTGTAAAACAGTTGAATATAAAGATTGTAAAACTTATGCTGGGAACTCAAAGAAAGAGGTTATAAAAAGAAAGAAATGGTCTTAACCATGCTGAAAAGGAAAAAGGGAGTTCTGCTTCTACTTAAGATATAGAAGCTAAAAGTGCATATGGATCCTACCCTAATAAGGAGAGAAAAATCACAGTATTTACAAAATCCTAAATTTTCTTGAGCCCATCAGAGACAAGACATTGCAGGCAGCCAGGTGAAATAAATTCCAAAGAGTGACAAGCCCCTCTGTGGAAAGACAGACACACAAGTTATTCCATCTGGGGAAGAGTACGGGAGAAAGAGACAGCTACTGTAGAAATGGATAAGAAGAAAACAGCTAATATTTTCAACAAACTTTTAAATAGTGTGGCTAGTATGACGGTTTAGGATCTCTGGAGCCCCAGACACAAGGAGAGTGTGCCCTCACTTGTAAGCTCTTTCCCACGGGCATCCACAAGTTAGCTGCCCACAAGTAAGATGTGAGTCATGGCAGGGGACCTGAAACAGCCACCCTTGGTGACGTGGGACCTGCCTGCATGAAACCCTGTCTCCTTGCTTCTTGAACATGCCTCTTACATGAAGCAGAGGTCTTAGAAAGTTTTAAGATGCTCTAGCCAATAGAGAGGTACAAACAAAAAGCTGTCCGTTCCTGAAGGAGTAACAGGAAACTACCTGCAGGCAGAGGAAGTCTTGTGCCAGGTAACAAGGATAAGCAAGCAGTCTGCCACTGGGGAGGGAAGGAAACCCTTCTGCCTCCAGGCCCAGGCCAAGTGCACTGCTGTTCAGAACGAGCCCAAGCAAAAGCCATCTGCCTCTAGGCATGAGGCAGGGAATCAACCTTGGTGCAGACTCCTGCAGTGATACTCCAGGCACCAGTCCCATGGGAGAGAGCAAGGAAACTCTCTGACCTAAGGCCACCCACACAGCGAAGGAAGCACGGCTGCCTTAGGGAGGAGAGGGGCAGCAGCTCTGAGAAAACTGCAGCCCTGAGGCCCACATGCTCAGGGCCTGCCCAAAATTAAAGCTGGTCTGGAAGAAACAAGAACCTCTGTTTCCCCATCACGAACCTCTCTCACTGAGTAACAGGCAACAGTAGTCTGCCACCGGAGGGCTGGGGGACCTGAGTGTGGAGAGACTCCCTAGGGACAGGAATATGCAGGGTAGGTAGTCAGTAGGTAGCTGACTAAAAAAATGATGATACATCCATAGAGTAGAACACTTTGTGCACATTAAAAATAATAATGTACATTTTGACGTTGACCAATGCAATACGCATGTTATGTAAAAGGGAAAAATATAAATTAAAATTCCTGTTTATATAAAAATCATAACATGCAATATCATATTATAATTCATGCATATGTAACATAAACTATATATGGTATATATACAATTTATATTTTATCTATGATATTTACAAAAACTGTTGAGTGTTTTCTTTTTAACAGTAGTAATTATGGGTGGTATTTACTTTTTCCTTTAGATATTTTGGAACTATCTTAAGGTTTTACAATTGGCTTATATATTACTTTAAAATATGGGAAAAAATGCAATAAAATGATGTGTACTGTGAAAAGAAGCAAGAAAAGGAAAGCGGCAGAACTAGTGACCCTGTAGGCTGTCGGGTGCAGAAGGGAACGTAAATGACTGTGGTAAAGATTTCCATATTTTCTCCAGTTACGCATGAAAGCATTATGGTAATTGAAATACAAGATAAAAGCTACTATTTAAAAAATTAAAAATATGTATTTTTCTTCCTGTAGATTACGTTAATGGTCAGTTTTCTTAAATTGCAAGTGACAGAGACACAACTCAAAAAGTTTAGGCATTAAGGGATATTTGGTAGCTTATGGAGTCTTAGGAAGGCTGAAGAATCACACTGCAGGAAAGGCAAGAATGTGGCTGGATCTTAGCAACAGAGGGAATTAGGAGCTAAAATGCCTCTGGGATTCTCTCTGCTTTATGGAGGCTGGCTGTATTTTCCATCACCTTGTCTTTCTGGACAAGCCAACGCCCACTTACAAGTCTTAAGGCCTCACAGCCCCAGCTTTCCTCCATCACCGAGAGCCTAATCCGCCACAGCTCCAGCTTTGAAAGTTCACAAAAGCACTTGGGCTGACCCAACCGACTACGTGGGCGAGAAAGTTAAGTAAGATTATGCTAAATTCAACTTGAATTCTTTGGTTATTGTGACCAGATGATGAGTTTCCAGAGGAAATGCTGTCCCCAAAAGACAAGTGGGCATGTTGGACAAACAGTAGGTATTCACTACTCTAAAGTATAAAATTTCATTTGGAGTCCTTATCACACTCCAACTTTTCCTAACATGTTATGTGACAGATTACAAAACTATGTTTAAGCTCTAAAACCCTCTTATAAGTAGCGTATCATGAATTCCTTAAAGACCTTTCAGCAAACCAGAAAGAACTGTCGCATTATCTCTTGCATTTCTCTTTAGAGGATCGTATCACTCAAGCTCCAATAAATTACAAAACTGATTATGTATAATGCTTCAATAAAATGGCAAAGCCTCCAAAATATTTCAGATACAGTTTCTGGTCTCTGAGTATGCATGTAATTGCAAACAATTGGAGTCATATAAACCATAAGTTGGAAACACCAAAGTGTTTTAGAAAAGATATTCATTAAAAAAAATATGTATATGTATATATATATATATATATATATATATATATATATATATATATAAGTTCACGATATAAGCTGCGTTCATTTTGACTGAAAATAGCAGCTTGTAGGATGGGCATGTCTGGGTGAACAGAGTTACAAATACATGCACACATAGTACCGGCAATACATGCACTCATGGTTAATAGAGATTCTATTCAGTAGTGGGATTGTGAAGGTATAAATTTATTCTTGTTTGTTCATTGTTTCTCAGTTTGCTCTAATGAGTATTTGATACATATTTAAGAAAAAATTAAACATGACTCTTTTTTTTTTGTTACAGATGAAGAGCTTCTGTAAAGTGTTCAGAAAGAGTATAGGTATTAATCACACCTAACACCACATCTACGCTCCTAAAATAAACGTACACCAAATCATTTTTATTGTTTTCTGGCACTATTCTGAGCACTTTGATACATCTTTTAGCAACAGAAATAGTCACTGTCTAATTTGTATCTTTCTGAAGTGTGGATTTTACATGGCAGATTCTCTTCCAGAGGGCTAGGCCTATATTCTACTTTCATTAACAAATGAATCCCAGGAAGATTCATGGCCTGGCCTATAAGATGTACTAAATCCATGGGCAATTTTAGTTGTGAGAAGCTGCCTATTGAGGGAAAACTGTGATCATTAAGCATGTTTCCTACTATCGGCTTTCTAAAGAGCAGACCAGCCTGGTGGGGAGGAAACAGAGGTCAGAAATGAAGACTACATTTCTATCTCACGCTCACAGACCTGCAGCCTTACACAGGACCCCATTTCTCTGACACTGTCATCCATCCTCCCAAGAAGCACAGGTTAGGAGAGCATTTTCCTAACTGATGTTAAACTGTGATAGGGAATACAGGTGATTTTAGATTGTTCACTTCATATTCAAACAGCTGATCTGCCAATGACCTTGAACTGTTACATCACATAGCAGTCAAGGCCGTAGGAATCGCACTGGTCCCCATCCATGTACTGAGACACGTACTCGCCAGGGACGGTACTAGTTACTTAGTTTGAGGAAACAGCTGCCCTTGTTTAGAACTTCATGGAACACTTGCTGACAGCTGCACTGAGAAATGATTCCCCCCTTATCAGTCTGGTGGAGAACACTTGATAAAAACCTCCCTCTCGTGCTATAGAAATAAATCTGCACCTCACAACAGAGAATCAATAACATATCAATGTCTTCAACTATCTTACATGGATCCCATTGTGTCCTACTCTGTTTGGAGCAAAGAATTTTCAATCACATCAATCAATCTATTACCACAATAATGTAGCCTGCAGTAGATCACTGCTGCCTGAACCGGGAGGCGTGAGCTGATGTTATCAATTCCAGGCTGAGAAAGACCATGAAGGGACAACGCTGTCCAGGGACAGCAGCTGCTGGCAATGAAGAGACCGCGTCAAAGGAAAAGCAATCACGTAAAGTCTGAAGTACTCTAAACATGCAATAGATGCAGAGATGCAATAAACAACAATCATAGAGTCATATTATCTCTTTGCAACCATTATTCACCTTCACTTAGAAGCATGGGGTCCGGTAACAGAACTTCTAAGCAGGTGAACACTGTGTAATATCTTAAGGAAAACATTAATAAAGATTCAAATTTACAGTTTGCAACAGATTAGGCTAAACTCCGAGAAGACAGATTTGACAGACATATTAATCCACAGGCCTTTTTTTGTATGTTTTGCAAAAATTAGATAGGTGATTACATACATTTCGACATTTTTATCATTAAGTCAACCAGTGTGTTAGCAATGAATTTCCATAAGCACTGTGAGACAGCAGAGAACCGGTTGCTTCTGTGGAAAGTTTTGAAATCTATAAATAAGTTTCCCTTTCCGTACAAGGCTTCAGAGGAAGAAGGAAGAGAGAAAAAAGTAAAAATCTAGAGAGACATTCAAACCAAATGAGGAGCTGTCATAAATATAAAGAGAATAATGTCGCTAAATGCAATAAATATTTGGTGGAAATTAGAGGGAAAAGAGCACCCCGGGGAGTTTGAGGAGGGGCAAAACAGAGCTGTAACGCTCTAATATCCCTTGGGAAGCCCTGCCAGACTGTCATCTTTTTTTAAAAGAAATAAATTGACTAACCCTCCAAGGAACGATGACATCACAATTTATTCTTCTTCTGCTTATTGCTTTCCATGATAGAATCTCAACCTCTTGTATTAGAGCTCTCTTAAAAATGGAGTACTTTCTATGTATTTAAATGTGACATGCAGCAAACTGCAAGAAAAGCCTCCTACACATCTCTAAACATAGAGAGATAAGACGTACTGTACAGATTTACCTTACCGTAAAGCTTTTGGCCCAAAGTACATAAAGAGCTCCTTCCCCAAAGTTTCCACGCCACTATAAATGTACCCATTAAACAGTCTCAAGAAATTCTGGCTGGAATCTTTATTATTATTCAGTGCAGCAGCCTAGGAGAAAATACATACACATATGTAAACACACACAAACTCGAAACAAAAATCATAATTTAATTCTTAAGGTTTTTATATTACTTCATGCCCAGGTACATCCAATGAGAAGAATAACCTCCAACAAGTCGAGTAACGTAATCAGCTGTTTACATACATTTTGTCAAATTACTAGGCAGTCATTTAAAAAGAGAGAGGCCAGAGCTTCCCTGGTGGCGCAGTGGTTGAGAGTCCGCCTGCCGATGCAGGGGACGCGGGTTCGTGCCCCGGTCCGAGAAGATCCTACATGCCGCGGAGCGGCTGGGCCCGTGAGCCATGGCCACTGAGCCTGCGCGTCCGGAGCCTGTGCTCCGCAATGGGAAAGGCCACAACAGTGAGAGGCCCACGTACCGCAAAAATAAATAAATAATAAAAAGAGAGAGGCCAAATAAAAATTAAGTGGAAAAAAAGTCATTGGCACACAATCAAAATGAACTTCTTCCAGGACCATATCGCTCTGTGCATATGAAAAGCACAGAAAAATGATGTGAACGTTTTAAAGCTAAAAACTAGGGCACAGAGTCTTTCATTTCCAACGTGCAGCCAACGTCCTCGGAAGAGCATTCAGATACAAACAGCTAAAAATGGCGGATAAAATATGGAAACAAGACATTTTGACTTGTAAGCCAGTAAGGAATAATAAGAGGTCAAAAACCAAGTAAAGGGCTTCCCTGGTGGCGCAGTGGTTGAGAGTCCACCTGTCAATGCGGGGGACACGGGTTCGTGCCCCGTTCCGGGGGGATCCCACATGCCGCGGAGCGGCTGGGCCCGTGAGCCACGGCCGCTGAGCCTGCGCTCTGCAACGGGAGAGGCCACAACAGTGAGAAGCCCGCGTACCGCAAAAAAATAAAAAAAATTAAAAACAAACAAAAAAAACACGTAAAAGTGAGAGAGAACCCCAAAGGTAAGAAGCCAGCTTCTATCAGAAAGGCATTTTACCAGACATAAGGAATGAGCGCTTCAATTTCATGGTCTTGTGGGATACGGGGGATCAGAGATAAAGCCTGGGGTCCCCCCGAGGAGGGGGATCTGATTTGAGGTCTGCTCCTCTCTCCCTCCCCAACTGCAATGTTCAGAATAAAGGAAAAAGAAACCCACTACTCCTTCCCCCATCAGCAAGCAAAACCAAACAACATAGTGTCAGAATTACAACATATGAACTGAACATTATCAAGAAGATCAAGGAAATTATAAACATAAAATCTCAGTTCTTCTGCAGGTGAAGGAAAGGAATGGGCTGAGTTTAGATATCCCTTGAGAAGCCCTGCCAACCTATCATTTTTTTTTAAAAGAAATCAACTGACTAGCCTTCCAAGTAACAATGACATAATGACATAGAAAATGATGACATAGATAATGCTCTTTTTCTTAAGCTGGGCAGTATGTATACTGGTATCATAAAACGATAAAACAGTTTTAGATACTGTCTGTGAGCAAATCACAACTTTCCCTCCACTTATGTTAGGATGTTACCATTCAGTGACTCTCAGACTTTTGGTTTACAGACATGTCATCCTATATATTTAAGATGATATGTTCATTCTATTCTTTATTTGACTAAATTGGTCCTTGTTAAAAAAAAAAGACACAACTGTAGTATTTAGCTCAAAGGGATAAAGGGATAAGAGATGTTAAAAAGAAGAAAAAAAGATTGCAAATTGCTAGGGACTAAATTGTGTCCCCTCCAACACTCTTTACGTTGAAATTCTTACCCCCATTGTGACGGTATTTGAAAATAGGGCCTTTAAGAGGTAATTAAGGTTTAATCGGGTCATAAGGGTGGGACCCTGATCCAATAGGATTAGTATCTTTATAAGAAGAGACACCAGAGGACACACTCTCTTCCTCCTGTATACTCAGAGGAAAGGCCATGTGAAAAGAAAGTGGTATCAGCAAACCAGGAAGAGAGCTTCACCAGAAACAACTGGCTGGAACCCTGGTCTTAAACTTCTAGCCTCCAGAACTGTAAGGAAATTAATTTCTGTTGTCTAAGCCACCCAGTCTGTGGTATTTTGTTATAGCAGCCCAAGCAGATGAAGGCATGAACAGACACTATTCTTCCACTAAATCCATTCACAGTTGTAATGGCTACAGCCAATGCCAAACTTTCCCAAACTGCCTGAAGTTCAGAGAACTGGCTTTACATCTCTCCTTTGCAAAATAAGAACTGCGGAATCAATCACAGACTTAGAGCGACCAATGAACGAATGCACAGGAGTAATTAATAGTGACAGCCTTGCAGTTCTGCACGAACCAAAAAACAAACAAAAAACCCCCCAAAAAACCCATGGGAGATTCTAGCATCAGGAACTATGGACACATGTCACCACGTCCTCAGAACATCTGCCTCTGATTCCTCTTCTCTTTCTTGGATGAACTCTAGTGCCAATTCACTGGACCACCAGGGAAGTCCCAGAATTCGTTATTTAATACTTGATGAGGTGCTTGGGTTTAAAATGACATGTTAATATAACCTCTTCCTTGCTCACATGTATTGTGTGTCCCTCTCTCTGATACTGGAATTTCCCCACTGGAAAGAGGAATCATCTTGAGGTTTTCAAAGTGCCAAACCCAGCACAGTGTTTTCACCAACCACTATGATGGGACTTAACAAACTAAATGAAGATCTGTCTGTGACTTGTGTTTCTCCCTTATTTGTCCATAAGCTCCTGGGGAAAAGTAACTCTGGTGTTTAATATCCCTGGGAGCCTCACACAATGCCTGGAATTCAGGAAACATCTGTGGGATTAATCAGATCCCTCCTTCTTCCCCTCTTAAAACTGAGTGTGGCTTTAAAACACAGGGTTGCTGTCTTCCCCACCCATCATCCCCCTCTTGCTTTACCTTTCCCAAGGCTTCTTGGCAAAAACTTCTACTCTACCACCTTTTTTATCTCCTTTGAAAATTATTAACACCCTAGTCTCTTATTTTCTAATTATCTTCAATGGAGTGAGGCTTAAATATAGGAGGACCAAATTCTCATGACTACCAAAAGCTAGATGGATGTAAAATACTATATTTACCAGAGTTTCCCATAAAGTAAAAAGAACTTTATGGGAAGGTTTAGGAAGAGATTAATGTATTTTCAGCAGCCAGTCCCAGCCCGTCCCAGTTTTTATTTAAGATGCTTACTTAGCATTTAAATGGCTGCTTTGAAAACATCTATTCCAATACCTTATTTGGGTTTTGGGGTGACACAAAAAGATCTTTTTATCCTGTTGTCTATCACGTGAGCACCTGACCAAATCCCCTGATTCCCAGTACACTATCATTTCTAAAATAATCAGCTTTAGATAATATACTCAGGGCAAAATAAAAAATTCAACTTATAATCGCCCATCTCAAGCACCTGCATATATTTTTAACTGTTTTTTAAAAACTCCATTTAGGGGAAATTCTGGTGTACCTGTGATGGTTTGTCCCATTTATTTTGAGAGCGCCTGTGTACAAACTGGGAAAGGCTTCTGCAATAAACCAAAGATTTACAAGATATTCACTTGCCCTACTGTGGAATCTGGGGTTATCACCTCTTTGTATAAACTTCAGCTGTCCAGACAAATTCAAAAATTAATTTCCACAAGCCTATTATTTTTGCTGTAACTATACACAATGGCCCAATATATACGTGGCTTTCTCATTTGGGCCCTTATAATCCTATTACAGTATTATTTGAACATTTCATCCTTTTTTTTTTTTTCCCTGAAATAGAGAGGAAAATCTCCTTTGCCACAATTTGAAGTATGATTGAGAAGGGTTCACGTTCCCATTTTCAAGTAGCTTAATATGAAATCGTCAAAACAACATACATCTTCAGAGACAGCACGTGATTTATTGTGCTGATTACCATTTACCCTGCCTATCCATGGGTGAACAAGGAAGATGAACTTTTCAGAACAGGATAAGACTTTTCCATAGATAAATGTTTCAGCTCTAGTGCGGTTACATATTTTCCCCAGAGAGGAAGAAAATAATACCATATTTACATTCATAGTCTGTCCTCCTTTTTGTCTCCCGCATGCTTTACTTTCCTAATACAACGACACTTTCAGTAATCAGAAGTCACTTCTCTACCAATTTAGACCATCAAAGAACCTAGTTTTAAAATGGTCTCTAAGCCCCCAAATAGAGATCTTTAGGTCCTTTCATCAAAATATATTCTACAGTTTTGTAAGAGGAGAGGCTATAAGCGCTTACTCAGAGGCTAAATGCTTTATACACAATATGAGGGCACCAAAAGATTACACCCCTTCATAAGGCAATAGATCATGCCTCTGATAAATGGGTCTGGTGAGAAAGCCCTGATGTGGGAGAAAAAGGAACAAACAATTACCAGGACGTTTACTTTACATCGCTAGGCACTAAGCTAAGAGTTTTATATGTCCTCTAATCTAATCCTGACCAAATAAGCAAAGATGTAAGTTATAAGCACCTCCAGCTGAGGAAGTAACAAAGGAGCTGGAATTCAAAATCAAGATAATCATATGTCCTTTTCTCTACATCACCCCCAATACTTCGTTGTTTGGTGAAAGCTCCAGTGGCCATGGAAAGTCATCTCCCTGAGTTTCCTCATCCGTATGTTATCTGTTCTCTGTTGACCCTTGTTCCATGACTCTATATAATGCTGAGTGCTGATAATAATGATCCTGAGTCATTAAGGTGAAACCATTATCAGTATCCACTAAAGAAGGTAAGCAAGTACTATAATGCAATTTTAAAACCCCTTTATGGATGTAAACAAATAAGCTTCATTTGGCTGGAAAACGAATCTCTGTGGATTAGCTCCTTCCTTTACATACTGGCAATAAAAATGAGCTATGATTCTTTCCCCCCACTATGAAGAAGGGAAAGGAGGGAGGAAAACGTTTACTATGTGGCTTCATGATTTTCTTGTAATAGGAATTTCCATTTAACATACATAACAAAACATATACTCATAAAGAAAGATTCTGAACTGCATTTATTTTTAAATCCTTCATCAAAACTACTTTTGCACTATTCAGAACTTTGCTCTTCTCCATCCATTCAAATGTTTATGAGACGCCTGCTCTGCTCCAGGCACAGTGAAGGGCAGATCAAGAAGGGTAGGAAGAGGGCTTCCCCTGGTGGTGCAGTGGTTGAGAGTCCGCCTGCCAATGCAGGGGACACGGGTTCGTGCCCCGGTCCGGGAAGATCCCACATGCCGCGGAGTGGCTGGGCCCGTGAGCAATGACCACTGAGCCTACGTGTTTGGAGCCTGTGTTCCGCAACGGGAGAGGCCATAACAGTGAGAGGCCCGCGTACCACAAAAAAAAAAAAGAAGGGTAGGAAGAGCTAGCTACATGTATCGAACCTTAAGGAGTGACGGAGTAGCCAGAGGATCATGTTTCAAATGAAATGAATACAAGTAAACTGTTTCCTGTCCTGTTTTGTGAAAGGAGATCGAAAACTTGTGCAGATTACATACCAATTTCACTACAATACTGTATCCACCCAACAATTAAAATCGGAGGATTGACTCTTCACAGCTCATTAACCAGACATGTTCATTTACATTCCACTGTTGCTTTGTACCATAAGGTTGCAAAGCTCCAACAGAGTTTTATGCAATGTGCTTACAGAGGTGCATAATTTTATGCTGACAAGACAGTGGATCAAAACTCAGAGAAATGATACAGCGCGTGCAGGACTAGCGAATGGCTGTAGCCTTTCTTCTTCTCAATGAGGATCGCTTGTCACCGGAAGACGTGCCTTAAAACGTGTTCTCTATGGACTTGTCAAACTGCAGCAAAGAGGAAGGCTATATGCCACAGTAACTGGTTCATTATGGCGGTAGCTACGGAGGTGTTTTTTTTGGTACAATGATTATCTGGAGTTTAAATCATTTATTTTAAATAGATAATTAGTATTTCTTTAACTCTCCTTTGTATTTTTCCTGTTTACTGCAATATAAAGAAGATTGTATGCAGTTATTTTTCAACTGCTGCCTTGTGAAAACTAATGACTTCAAGCCAGTAGCAGACGCCTTTAAATAGCTTTAACTCTGGCATAAAGGCCCAGAAAACACGGGATCATTACCTGTTACAGTAATGATCACGCCAGAGATCTGTGACAACCTACCATGTTCTGATGCAGTTTACTATGGATCGAACAACCCTCTAAAATGCAAAGAACCCTTCATGTTGATAAAGATTATTATTTTTTTAGATCAAAGGCCCAGAAAGTGAAGCCATGGCAAAATATTTAGAATGTTCCCAATAACCACAAAGGGATTATTCATTCCATATTGATTTTCAAAGCCAGTTCCCACAGAACCAGGTTCCTGAGATCCCAATCATAAAGACCTTTTCTAACTTTTAATACCTCTTTATGTCAAGGTATTAAGCATAACAGCTTTATGTTCAAGGCTTTTTACTTAAGGGGTATATAGCTCATTTAGTAATGCTGCCAAGTGATATTAATTGCCCAAACATTGACTAAGCATGTGCATTATATTATCAGGCTGCACTGTGAACATGGGAACGGTAGCCATTAGGATTATCAGATTAGGTAAGAGAATCAACCAAACAGAACAAGACTAAAAATGGTGGCAGACACAGACAAAAACCTAAGGTCTCACTTCACTGGTTAATAAGTAATCACCACTATATGCTGAGCAACATGGTGTTCCTGACAATGAATCCACCATTTTCCTACTGAACTGTTTATAACTGAGGGGATCTATGGTTAGGAGTGTAGGCTTTGGAGTCTGAAAGCAGGGAGGTCAAACCCTGGTTCACCCCTTCCTAGTCATGTGATCTGGGGCAACTTAATTATTTAAACTCACTCTGAGCTTCACATTCCTCCTCTGTAGTATCAGGTTAATCCTTTATCATTGGGTTATTATTTCTTGTAACGAAATGAAACGCAACCGTTCTTCAAAAGCACTTTATGCCTTGCTACTAAAGAGAATCACAAACTAAAGGGAATGTTCATGCTGTTTGGGCCTAAATACCAACGAGGTGATGTCTAGTTAAAACATTAAGTGGGATTCTCACAGAAGGAAGTTTATCTAACTCATCTTTGTATCCTCGGGAGCAAGTTTTAGACCTAATACAAAATATATTATTGTTGAATGACGTCAATGATGATATCTGTAACATGTCATGCCATAGTTACCAAGCCCTACTGCCTTTACTTCCAAAATAGCGACTCTGTTCCCTTCTCTTCATCTCTGCCCCCAGCACCCTCCTCCAAGGTCCAGGCAGGCCTCCCGGGATTCCTACAGTCCTCGTGTAACTGAGGAAGCTGCATCTACCCTGCCTTTCCTCCACTCTTCTTACCTTTGCAAGGTAGAGTGATCTTTTCAAAGTGTCAATGGATCTTATCACCTTTCAAAGAGCCCCATTATTCCTAAAATGAAGAGTCCCTACCCAGGTCTACAAAGATCCCCAGCATCTGACTCCGACTCACCAATCCCAATCCTGTCTTATTTCAAACCACCTTCCTTCTATCTCATCCTCTCTTTTCCAGCCACACCAGGTTTCTTTCGATCCCTCAAGTATGCACAGCTCTCTTCCTTTGCTATTCTTCTGCCTGAAGCGTTCCGCCTGCCAACCTTCAGTTCAGGTTTCCTCACCTTAACTGTTAACTTAACCTTAACTTACCTCAGCTTAACTGTTACTTTCTCAGCAAAGCTTTCCCTGAACTTCCTGTAAGTTCTTATGGAACCATGTATCTCTTCTTTAGAGAAGTTATCAATTTATGTTTCTTTCTGTTCTTACTTAATGAATGTCTGTGTATCTTCCCAACTAAAGAATAGACTCCACAAGATGCTGTTAGTTTTTGTTCCCCCCTGGTTCCTTGAGTATTCAAAATTTTGTTGAATGAGTCATTTTTCTAAACATTAATATTCTTAAGAGACCACTCAAGATCCATCTCTGTGGTACCCTGAAATGATTTTGAGAGAAACGCTACAATAAAAGAATAGGTGCAGAGTACTAAGTGACATATAAAGTCAAAAATAAATAAAATACACTGGCAACTGGAAGGAGATGCAAAACTAACTCTTTTTCCAAGTTTGAAAATTTATTCTCTCAGACTTAGAACCTCATTTCTTTCAAGTTGTAAGCAGATGCTAATTTCATAGCAGGCAACTTTTTCTTCCAGGACCAAAGGCTATGATGAAGCTTTGCAGGAGAAATTGAAGTACAGCGCAATACTGCATGCATCCATGAAATACAATCATCCGTACATCTAAAAGGCTTTTAAGGCATGATGGCTTAATCAGAATATTTTTAGTTCTAAATTCTAAATTCTAATTTAGTTCTAAGTTCTAAATTCTTACCAAATGAATACCACACCATCTGGAATGCATGCCTGAGTGGCAAGAAGCTGTGCTACAATTTCCTTTAAAAAGCAATAAATCCACTTAAGGGAACCAAAATGGGTTTCGCTGCCCCTTCATTAGACGGCAATATTAAGTTGAGTGGGAAGGTTGGTGCTAAATCTTCTATGTGAAATTTCAGAATTATATATTAGTTGTGATACATTTTCAATTGCAGAATATTAGGCAAGCGAGAAGCTAGAATTTTATCCTACAAAGCTTATTGTCTTAAAAATGTGAAGAAAAAAACACGTCAGGGGTTGCGGAGATCTGATAACATTAACAGCAGAAAATGCAGCTCTACACAGAAGGAACCACCTTTCGCTGGGCTGTAAAGAAGTTAAGCGACCTGGAATAAAACATCTTCCATCACTCCCCGCCCGGGCCTCTCCACGGCAGCCTTAGCCCAGCAGCCCCCGGCCCAGCCGCTCTCAACTGCGCAGGCGCAATAGCACGGCCTTCTCCCCCCGGTGAAGTCAAGGTCAGCTTTCGGAAACGCGGGGCCCCAGGGAGCCTGAGCCAGAGCAAAGAGATGACTCTTTGGACCCTGGAAACCCGATGGGGTTTTTATTCAACTTCGCCTTGCTGGCCCCCTCGCAAGATATAGGAGCGGCTTACCTGTGAGGAGCCCGCAGCCCCAGAGGCCGAGGGCGGCGAGCCGGGCCCCCCTGGGCTCTGCAGCGCTCGGCCCCGCATGTCCGTCACCGCCTGGCCCGGGCGCACTCGCGCCCGAATCTTCTCTCCATTGAGAGTACAGCCCGGTCCTTCCACCATCTCCCGGGCCGCCCTGTGCCCCACTATGCTGCACGGCCCCGCTGAGAAAACTGCCGCGCAACCTCACGTCTGCGCGAGCACGTACCTCGGCCCCGAGGAGATTCAAATCTCCCGCGCGCCCGGCCCCGCCCCGGAAGCCCCGCCCCCGTCCGCGGGCAGGGCTCCCGGGCGCAGGCGCAGTGGCTCAGCGCCCCGGGCCCGGACGCGGGATCTCCGGGAACGAAACGTGAGCGCTGGCGCAGCCCATCAGCCACCCACCGGGGCTGAGTCGTAAAAGCGGAGGCAGTTGGAACCTCAGAAGCTCCAACTTGTTCTTTGCTGTGAGGTTTTGCCTTTGTCTCTGAGCTGCTCTGTACACCCACATTTTGTACCTTATCCTCTTATTCTGTCCTAAAATCCGAGGTTGCCTGGCAGGCCTTTGCTTGCCCTCTTTGGACGTGGGTGGGCGCAGAGGGAGTCAGGGGAGGGTTTTAGAACAAGCAGCTTTTGCTTTTTCTCTTATAGGTTTAGCATGTCTTAGAAAACGTGGCCTTATATGCCAAATATATTTTAGTGTGTATATTAAAATATAGCGAGACCCTACCCAAATTCATGCAACAATTCTATTTTGGGATGAATGCTGTTTGAAATTGCTTTGTAAAAGTCAGGGCTCTATATAAATCAGAGGGCAATGCATAGCTTTTCAAATTTACACAAGGATGTGTGCATGTAAATACATAAAGATAAGGACTCCATACAATTTTTTTAAAAAATGAAAAAATCGAATCATTTTTGAAAATTAAAACACAGCACATTAGAACACAGTGTCAATTTATAAGTGATTTAATAAGCATACCACTGCTGTTGTTAAACCAGAAAAATATATGTAGTAGAGACGAATTAGAATATATTACTAAAGACTTGAATTCAAAAATTTGAAAAGTAATAAGTCTTTCTGTAGGGAGAGATTAGTGGTCAAAAGTTAGCTGGATCAGGTTCAGAATTCTTTGTACTTCCTTGCTTAATTTTTGTTTTTTTTAATAAATTTATTTATTTTTGGCTGTGTTGGGTCTTCATTGCTGCATGTGGGCTTTCTCTAGTTGCAGTGAGGTGTTCAGGTTTCTCACTGCAGTGGCTTTCTTGTTGCAGAGCAAGGACTCTAGGCACATGGGCTTCAGCAGTTGTGGCTCGCGGGCTCTAGAGCGCAGCCTCAGTAGTTGTGGCCCACGGGCTTAGTTGCTCCAAGGCATGTGGGATCTTCCCAGACCAGGGCTCGAACCCGTTTCCTCTGCATGCGCAGACGGATTCTTAACCACTGCACCACCAGGGAAGCCCTTCTTGTTTAATTGTTGTTTACTCTTTAGGTCAAGTTACTAAATAATCAAGGAAGAATCCTATTCCCTACAACCCAGATTCAGTCATAATCTCTGCCCTTTGATGGAAAACAATTCTCATACACCTTATTCACATTTACCTTTTTATTCATTATTTTTTGCTACCTAACAAATTGTCCCATTTGTTATTTCAAAGTTTCTGCAGGTCAAAAAGTTGGCAGGGGTCTGGCTCAGTGGTGCTGGCTCAGTGCTTGTCAAGCAATTACAGCCAAGACATTGGCCAGGGCTGCAGTCATCTAAAGGTTTGATTGTAGCTGGGAGATCCACTTCTGAGATGGCTCTCTTGCATAGCTGTTGGCAGAAGGCTTTGGTTTCTCATTTTATGGGTCTCTCCATAGGGTTGCTTGGCTGTTTTCCTGACATGGCAGGTGACATCCCCACCGTGTGTGACCCAAGCCAGAAGGCAAGGAGGAAGCTGTACTGTAATGGCCTTTACTACCTAGTCTCTGAAGTGGCACACCCACACCTTCACTCCTTCAGTTCATTAGAATCCAGTCATTCGGTACAGCCCACAACGGGTAAAGGAGGGGAATTAAGCTTTATGCCTGGAAGGGAGGGGTACCAAATACCTTGTGAACATATTTTAACGCCATCACAATCTTCATTCATCTGATTGATTCATCATGAACTTATTCTCTTTAGCTGTTGTGTACTGGGGCACATTTGGATCAAATAAAATCTTTAACTTGAATTAGGTTTACCATTCTCCAGAGAGCTGAGTAAGAGCTGGGGAGTAACACTGAAGACACTGAGAGACATCATTGATGTGCCCCTGCAAGGCCAAGCCAGATTTTGTTTATCTGTGACGAGACTCTGAGTCTTTGGATACTTCTCTTTTTTATCCTTCCTTACATGCAATTAAGAGTGAAATCGCATGCACTCTGCATCTGCAGTGTTTATAAACAGTCATCTCACCATTGCAAGCAAACCTTCCCTGGTATAGACTCTATTTCTTCTTAAGCATTATTTATTACTTGATGACTTTATAAAAGTCATTCATTTTCTCTAAAACACACTTTTTTCTTATGTAAAA
The DNA here is from genome assembly GCF_005190385.1 of Monodon monoceros. NCBI lineage: Eukaryota > Metazoa > Chordata > Mammalia > Artiodactyla > Monodontidae > Monodon > Monodon monoceros. The sequence goes on along the minus strand of NW_021703773.1, from coordinate 30,282,885 downwards.
TAAAATATACGTTTCGTATAAACCTCCACATGATTTTTTTGTTTTAATTCCCAAATAGCATAACATATATGAAAGCACTTTGAAAACACACACTACACATTCAAGGAATTAAGATAAATTCGATTTGCTCTGCCCAGAACATGCTCTGCACTTTCTGTTTCTTTGCTCATGCTGTTACTCTCACCTTTTTGTATCCTTGTCTTCATCCCAGTTTACTGAAATTCTCCCAATTTTTAAGTCCTAATTGAATGCATACCCTCTAAGAAACCTTCCAGGTACACTTTACAAATGAAGGAACGGAGAGGGGCATGGAGAGGTTAGGTAACATGCTCAAGGTCACAGAGTTGGGATTCAACCAGGCAAGCCAAGGTCTTAGCCAAATGCTTTCACCAACATCACTTACATGACACTAGCCCTCAATCAAATATTTTTCGGAACAACTTATGAAATGGTGGTTTAGAGGAAAAGCACCTTTTAGTCAGCCTTATATGGGGATTAAAGGCAATCTCAAAACCTTCCTTTAGCATATTAAGTTTTAACATATTCTGGATAATGAAACTTTGTTTTTACCCTTCTCCTTACAAGGTCTGTGTGCAGATTTTTAGTTGGAATGATCAAAATGTAGCACGGGGGAAATTTCGTTAATTTCTGTGTTTTACATAAATAACTTGAATATATTTAACAGGTAGAGAGATAACATCCATCCTCTCTGAACACCCTCTTAATTTTAGCTCTGAATAGAGGAAACAGTCATTAGTGAACATTACGTGCAGGTGTTTTCAGTGGTATTTACTAAAGAGTCTCCAGTTTATACCCATTAAGAGAAACTTTTAACGTTAGATTACAAGAAGAATAAAATGCACAGCAGCAGAAACCATTTTTGACGCTTTCATTGTTTGAAGCATATACCAAATGCTGGGACTTTGCAAAGCAGTGGATTTTGTTCCATTACGAAGGCTGGAAGTGCCAGGTGACAGTTTTCTGCTTGCAAAGTCAAAATCTAAATTGCAGAATCAACCATGGGCTTCTGGGTAACTCACGAAACCACCCTGACATACCTAGCCTTTTCACAGTGATGTGAAATCTAGGACTGGGTGCTTTGGTTTTGCCAGATTCTCCATGGAAGGTATTTTTCTAATTTATTTCTTAATTTAAGCATATTTAGTAAGCAAAGGTAGTTTCTGCGCATGAACTTAATTTGGGGGAAAATAATAACTAAATAGTTATTAAACACTCATAAAAAAACCCAGATAATCTCTTTGTGAGGGGTTCTCTCCAAAAGAGAGGACAGGAGAATTAATTCATTTTCTATTTTGAAATAGAAAAGCAGGTTATTTTTTGTCAATATCTTGGAGCAATATTCTTCATCGGTCTCAGGCACTGGAGAGCGTATTCAAGTTGAGGCATGAAATCCGCCATTTATTCATTCATTCAAAAAGCAGTGCAATTGTTGGGCACCTAATTTGTTGCAGGAAGAGTGCTAGATCCATGGATACAGATATAAGTCAGAGATCTAAACAGCTCACCAACTAGTGCAGCGAGAAGAGGAAATAAACACCAGCGTGCTGACAGGTAACCTCAGGGTGCTCCCGGCAGACACAGGGAGGAGACCTCGGTTTTCCAACATCTCCGCTAAATTTTGAGGAGACATAAATAAAAGTTTGTTGCATAAAGGATAGGAGAAGGGGATTTTTAGGCAGATAGGGGGAAACATATTTTACAACGCCAGGAGGTGTGAAAAAACCTCATATTTGGGGGGACCACAAGAATATCTGGAGGACAAGAGGATAGGGAGTGAGGGCAGATGGGGCCGAGAGAAGTCAGCAAAGCCAGATGATGGAAAACCAGATGATGGTATGCTAAGAAGTATGGGTATTCTGTTGAAAGTAATGGGGGAACAAATAGAGAATTCTATGCAGGAGATGGACATGCTTAGCTTTGCTTTACTAAATGATCCCCAGAATGGTGTGAAGCAGTGGGTCTCAACCGGTGACATTTGGTCACAACTAGGGGGAGAGGTACTACTGGCATCTCATGGGTCGAAGGCAGGGATGCTACTAAATATCTAACAACGCGCAGGACAAGCCACCACAGCAGATCGTTAATTACCCAGTCGAGAAAGTGCTACCAGTACCAAGGTTGAGAAAGCCTGGTGCGGCAGGCTGAATAAGGCTTCCCCCAACCCTAACATGTTCATGACCTAATCCGTGGAATTTGTGAACACGTTTCCTTAAATGGCAAAAGGGATTTGACAGATGTGATTAAATTAAGGATTGTGAAATGAGGAGATGATCCTGAGTTCTCTGAGTGCACCCAGTGTAATCACAAGGGTCTGATAAGAGGGGGCACGAGGGTCAAAGACAGAAAAGGTAATGTGAGGACAGACCCAGTCAGTGAAGGAGATGGATGATGCTTTTGAAGACGGAGGCGGGAACAAGGAACGCAGGCGACCTCCAAAAGGAGCAGCCCTGTTGACACCTTGACTCCAGGCCCGTAAGACTGCTGTGGGACTTTTGCCCTTCAGAAAAGTTAGAGAATAAATTTGTGTTATTGTAAGCTGCTAAACATGAACTACTTAGAGCAGCAATAGGAAATTAATGTATCTGTCTCGGAGAACAGGACAGATGGGAAGTGAATCTTGATGCAGAATAAACAGTAAGCAGGTGTCAACACTGCCAGGCACTTATCTGAGCACTGGAGACACAACAGTGATTGAGGCAGGAAAAAAAATTCTACTCTCCTGAAACCTACAGTTTTTTTTTTGGTATGTGCGAGTTCTTATTATAGTCCAGGAAATAATGTCTGTATAATGCTAACTTCCTTTCCCAGTCCATCATACATCAGCGAACTTTCTCTAAAACTTGAGAGTTTTACTTTTGACTTATTTGAATTTATCAGTATTTTACGTTACAATTTGTGCTTCCCCTCTCTAGTCCAAGGTATTTTAATGTCATAAAAATACCTTCCTACATTTTTCTATTAACTTTGTTTATAGTTTTATTATGATAGATTATTATTCCTAATTACCACTCACTTCTTCATATCACTATTATTAACCCATTCCTACCACGTGTCCCTATAAAGGAATAGACTTCACCACACCATTGTCAGGACAGGCCACTGGACTACCTTTGGCTGACTGAATGCAAGTTCTTTTATCTGATCATAAACTTGTGAGGGAGAAATAAAATGACTATTGTTGGAAGCCACTGAGACCTTGGGATGGTTCGTTGTGCAGCTTACCCTCAGGAAATTTGACTAAAACATTTATGTTTACATTTAGGCCCTTTATCTATGATGCCATCATTGTTACATGCAGTTATCCTTTGTACATAAGTCTGTTTGGCCTTCCTATTCTGTTTCATTGATCTATCTGTTCGGGTACCAATTCAACACTATTTTTAGTCCTGTAATATTATAATGTGTCTGAATATTTCATGAGTTTCCACTTTTAGTCTTCCTTCTCAAAATTATATTAGCTTTTGTATGAATGTGTAAACTTCATTATATTTAAAATCAGTTTCATGTTCTCTTGCAAATTCTGAGATACTGATTATATATATACATTTAGTTTATAGATAAATGGGAAACCGTTAATAGCTTTACAATGTTAACATGCCTTCTTTTATTAAGGTCTCATTTGATTAACTTTAGAAATCTTATAAATGTCTCTGTGAAGATGTTGTGTTTTCTTCGTCGGTCTAATTCCTAGGATTTCATAGTTTGGGTTGATATTTTGAGTGGCATATTATCTTCTCTTATATTTTTAGTTGGTTTTTACTATGTAAGGTGCTGGACTCCAGTGTAAAGTATACCCGATTGAGGAAGAGAAGAAAATATTAGCGCTTCTATAAATACTTATTTTTTATTTTAACATTTTAATTTTTAGGCAAACAGTACCTAATGTATTAATACATTAGTTCTATAATAATAATTATAATAATAATAATAGCTAATTTTTATGAGACACCAACTTTGTGCTATTCAAATGCTTTCCAAGTATTAATTCACTTAATCCTCACAATATCCTAAGTGGTAATTTTTTTTCTTCTCATTTTATAGGCAAGAAAAATGAGGCAGAGAGTGGTTATGTAACTTGTCTAAGTTCACACAGGTGTAAATGACTGAACCAAGATTTGAACCCAAGGCAATCTTGCTGTCAATCTCTACACTACGTTGTTTGTAAAGTACATAATTGCAGGTTATAAATAAACACTGGGATCATACTGGGCTCATAAAATGAGTTGGTTTGCTTTTTGAAGATAAGAATGATACGTTTTTTAAAGTTCATTTATCAAATTTTAGAGGAACCAATATTTTGAGACCAGTGGTGTCGAAAAACGCTGTTAATCTTTAAAGTTTACCTTGTATCTGGCAATTTCACTTAACTCTTTCATTAGATGCACTAATTTGTTCATTCTGTTGGGGTTTCTACGTAATCTTATCATTTACAAATAATGACAGTTTTATGTCTTCCTTTCCAAGTCTTATCATTGCTAATTATTTTCCTCGTCCCATTGTGTTGGTTAGAGCCTTCAGTACTATACTGAATAGCAGTGGTGATAAAATATATCCTTGCTTTGTTGAGTTCAAAATTTCTTCAATAAACACTATCTAGCTGAGTCTTTTCAATGAAGACTTTTATTAAGTTAAAGACGTCATATTTGCTCCCCGTTTTCTTAGTTTCTTTTGTTTTCTCATTAAATAAGTGTAAAATTTATGAAATGCTTTTTCTGTATCTACTGAGGTGGTAAATTTTTTTTTTAGTCCACTGTCATGATGAATTACATTGATAAAGTTTTGATCGGTAAGCCATTGTACCATTCCTGAGATAATTCCTACAAATTCACTGTATTGTTCTTAACAGACAATGTTTACTTGGCTAATATTTTATTTAGTATTTTCTTATCTGTGTTTAGAAGTGGACTATTTTCCTTTTTCGTTTGTATTGTCCTTATATAGTTTTAATATCAAGATATTAAGTTCATAAAATGACTTGTGCAGTTTTTTTTTTTTCTGGAAAAGCTTTTATATGATAAAATTATCTGCCTTTTAAAGTTTCACTTAACCTCTAAAGGACCTTATTTCAACTAACTCCGAGGTATTTAGTTACCTAAGAAGAAAAAGAAGGATACCAAAAATGTACTATGGCATTTTCTAGAGATATCTTATTTAGTCAGTTAAATATGTTGTGCAATTCATCATAAGATAAGTGAACTTTAAAGCTTCATAGTAGAATTTTGAAATATGTACTATTTGGCAATTTTGGAAAAGATTAAGAACATTAGCACTTTTGTATATTTGCTTCATGGCACTGTCATTTGGTTGCCAACCATTTTTGCAGGGTGTTTCCTATCAGATTACTAATGAAAAGAATTAAAATAACTACATCAACATAAACTAAGTTTTATTAAGCAAACTGAAAGACGGAAAGGAATCAGGTCTCAGAAGGTAATTACTATAAACATTAGATTTCTGGTGCGGGAACCACATTTGTTCTAGTGAGAAGTTACATCAAGGATATCCTTCTTCAAAAATGTGGCATTGCACAGGAAATTATATTCAATATTTTGTAATAACTATGAGAGAAAAGAATCTGAAAAAGAATATATATATATATAACTGAGTCACTTTGCTGTACACCTGAAACTAACACAACATTGTAAATCAATTATACTCCAACTAAAAAAAAGAAAGAAAAAATCATCATGCTGTACACTTGAAAGATAATTTTAAGATGCAGCATTGCCACTTGAGGCAAATAAAGGCAACTATTATTTGCCTTGATTGGGTCAGAATGTGGGGAAGGGTTTAGTGAGGTGCCCTCCTTAAAGGAGTAAAAGCTGAGCACAGAAATCTTAACAGCTTTCAGGTCGCAACTTAGGCAGGGACTTGGTCATTTTAGACCAAGGATGAAGACTGTAAGAGGTTTGCAATCTTCCTAATTGCAGATTCATTGTTGTTATTTCAAATGACTGCCAGTTTCATGTAATGAGTTACTGGAAAACTCTTAAGACCTTAGCAGGCTGTGTGCTCTTTTAGGAACGGCAAGGCATTTGGAGAAGCGGAAGCAAAAGAGAGAGGGAGGTGACAGCAAACAAGACAAGCAGAGCAGAGACTGAGCCACTACAAAGAAGAAGAGCACAGGAAATTGTCTTGAGTCTGAGAAAAGACCTGGAGTTTAAAACAGAAATGCTTGCATTCTGTCATTATGCCACGCTATCTATACTTTGTGGACATTCCAAGTTTGGCTGGATTGCACTGGGGCCTGATGTGAAGTTAGGTAGCTGTGATAGCTGTGAAATGACAGCAACAGATGGACCTCGCTAGCATGAAGCAACCAAAGGTGTGCACAGTTTAAGGAACAATCCTCAATCCTGAGCTTGACAGACCATATAGAAGCAGGTTACATCATTAACTAAAGGTCAGATATAAATACAGTGAGCTTGTTTGAGACAGTTGGGCATGCTCTAGCCTTCTCAATCACATTTATCTACCTGGGAGATAACCTGTCAGCTATATGTGTATCCATCTCTACCTTTGTAACAGAACAAACAAAAATCTCAAGAGATGGTTGAGTCCAATCTATTGTATTTGATGTCTTATTGAGAACACAATGGGCATAATATAGTAAAATAGATTTATATTCCCAGCAGAACAGAAGGGCCCAGTTCAGCAGACAAATATAAGATCACTTCTTGCCAAAGTGATAGCATATATAATTTAGCATATATAATTTTAATCAGCTACCCAAGTCAACAGAAAAACTTAGTCTTAAGTAATTTGTAGATGTCTTGAAACCCATTAAAAAAACAAGAACAATATTTTGACATTGTTCATATTATGCAGACAGGGCTCAAAGTTTATCCGTTAAACCTCAAGAAGGATTCTTTGGCATTTCTGATCTAATTATTATTGGCTTGGACCCCACTTGGACTAGTGATTAATTCACAACAGGCTCTATTTTCCATTATTAATCTCTCAAGACTTGAAAAGTTTATCAGACCCAAAGCTATTAGATATTTCAAATTCTGTACTTTTTGCTTACTTGCTATATATTGACTCCTAGTTTTTTTTCTGTTCCACTATTTTCATTCGTGAAGCAACTGGAAAATGCGAGTGTGTGTGTGTCTGTGTGTGTGTGTGTGTGTGTGTCCCTGTGCACACACAAGTAGAAGTTTCATAATCTTTCAGGGATAAGCACACTCACCTTCACAAAATACTCAGATTTAAGTTAGCAGAGCTGAGAAACAATGCATTCTCTTCCTCTGCTAACTCTCAAGCAGGGCGTCCAGAGCCATATCCTAAATGCTGACTGGAACTGCTCTCTGTCTCAGATGTGGAAGTTTACATCAGTAGATATTCATGTGAAAGCTTGATTGTGAACGGGTTGATTAATTCCCCAGCACACGCATGTGGGAATTTGCTTCTGAGGTTCAGTGCTAATGCGGAAGGGATTCGCACAGCACTTTGGGAATTCAAAACTCCCCAAGAGAAAAGGGTTAAGCCTGACATCGACTCAGAGTGAAAAGGCCAAGGCAGTTACAGAAACACATTTGCAGAGATACCAGATAAGAAAATAATTTTGTACAAACTTCACCTTGTAATGTCTTTCAAACTGTGCAGGAAGTCGAATTGTTTTACAGAAGGGCAGTCAACAATCTTCCTCTGTATAGCCTGGACTTAGTGTTTCATTTTAGAAAAAGGAGTGACATTTCAAAGAGAAAACCACTGCTTGGAGGACTTCTGATTACCAAAATGATGCCAAATGGGAGAAAGTCTGCACTGAGTTCTTTGCATGATAACGTAGAAAGTTTTGAAGTTTATTTTTTAAAGAAATTGTTCTAGAAGAGTAGAAAGTTGTGAAAGTATAACTCAGGCAGAAGTTTGAATTTGGCTTCTGATAATCAGTCTCTTAATACTTTATCTTTTTAAAGTTCAGCTGCGTATAGCACAAACACAATTATGGCAGCTTAACCAAATAGGGGTTTCTTGTTCTTATACAGTAAGCCTGGACATAGGCAGGCCAGGTGGTGTAGCAGCCTTGTAATATCATCAACATCCTGGATTTATTTTGTCTTTCCGTTCCTTCACTCGCACAGTTACTTCACGGTTGCGAGATACCTCTGACCCTCTTCTGTACTCCAAGCAGGAAGAATAAGAAAGCTATGAAGGGGAAGGCTGGCACCTGTGTCAGGAAAGCAAAACTACACAGGAATTCCTGGTTAGGTTCCAGCTAATCTCACCGACGAAGCCATGCCATACCGTCAGCCTTTGCTGTAATAGAGTCTGAGAAACGGTAGGGTCGGTTTGTTTTGGTTTCTTTGTTTGTGTGTTTTTTGGCTGCATTGCCAATAAAAGCTGAAAACAAGGGTTCTTTTAGTAAAAACAAAGGGGAGCGTGGCTCCCGGGTAGGCAACAGCATGCTGAGCCCCTGTGCGGCTTATTGACCAGGTGCCCGTTCTGAGCCGGCACTGCCGTGACGTTCCCACTGCTGTTTTGTACACTGTGCCCTCCTGTCCTTATTTTGCTTGAGTGGAAGTAGATTTTGTTCAACACAGCCCTGGTGCACAGAGCTGAAGTTCTCGGGGAAAAACGACACTCCGAGAGCTTGCTGCTCCAGAGCCCATGGCTCCACAGGCTCGCAAACGACAGCTATGATGACCGCCCACGACCCGTCCACGTGGAGAGGCTGCCCAGGTGCGTCAGGCTGCCAGCCCGGATGCAAAGTCAAAAGCAAGAGTCATACAGAGTGAAGTAAGTCAGAAAGAGAAAGACAAATACCGTATGCTAACACATATATATAGAATTTAAGAAAAAAAAATGTCATGAAGAACCTAGGGGTAAGACAGGAATAAAGACACAGACCTACTGGAGAACGGACTTGAGGATATGGGGAGGGGGAAGGGTGAGCTGTGACAAAGCGAGAGAGAGGCATGGACATATATACACTAACAAACGTAAGGTAGATCGCTAGTGGGAAGCAGCCGCATAGCACAGGGATATCAGCTCGGTGCTTTGGGACCGCCTGGAGGGGTGGGATAGGGAGGGTGGGAGGGAGGGAGACGCAAGAGGGAAGAGATATGGGAACATATGTATATGTATAACGGATTCACTTTGTTATAAAGCAGAAACTAACACACCACTGTAAAGCAATTATACCCCAATAAAGATGTTAAAAAAAAAAAAGAAAGAAAAGCAAGTCTGGCGTCATTCTTCACGTGGGGGGGCGCTGAGAGCTGAAACTTCAGGGATAAACTGTGTGGATAACAAAAAGCCCAAAGCAAACACTGGTAGAACTAATAGGATAAACCTAATGGAGATTTTTAACATCCCTTGTCAAGTGCATACAGTAAAATCTCCAAGAGAAACTCTATGCTGGGAAAGAAACACATTCAATAAACTTAAAAGGCTTGATTTTTAAAGCATGTTAACTGATAGTAACAGACTCAAATTAGAAATCAATAACACATCTAGATAAGCCTAGACGTTTGGAAATTAAAGAACTCCCTTCTAAATATCAAAGAAGTCAAGGGGAAAAAATCACAAAGAAAATGAAAACTTGATTTGAGAAAAACTATAATGAAAATATAGCCTATGAAATGTTACGGGATGCTGTGGGATGTTGCTAAAGCAGTAAAGGGAAATTCTTAAATTAGGAAAGAAAAAAGACTTAAGATCACTCTAAATTTCCACCTTAAGAATCTAGAAAAAGACAAGCAATTTGAACCCAAATATATAAAAGGACAAAAATAATAAACATAAGAGTGGAGATCAAGTAATATAAAACAAACAATGGAGGAAATTCACAAAACCAAAAGTAAGCCCTCTGAAAAGGTTAATAAAATATTTCTTTTGATAAAGACAAGAAAGTTAAAAAGAAAACCAAAACTATTTCTTTCAGAAATAAATGAGAGTTTGGTTTTTTCCATATATTATAGATATTAAAGGAATAATAAGGGAATATTTTGAACAACCATATACCAACATATATGACAATTTAGATGAGGTGGACAAATTCCTTTAAAAGCAAGTTACCAAAGCTAACAAAATAGAAAATCTGAGTAGCCCCATAATAATGGAGTTGAATCAAAGGGAACTCTACTCAGTGCTCTGGGGTGACCTAAATGGGAAGGAAATCCAAAAAAGAGGGGATATATGTATACATATAGCTGATTCACTTTGCTGTACAGTAGAAACTAACACAACATTGTAAAGCAGCTATGCTCCAGTAAAAATTAAAAAAAAAAAAAAGAATCTTAACCACACGTAGAACGTGAGTCTCAAATGGCTTTATTGGTGAATTCTATCAAACTTAAAAAAAGGAAATAACGCAAATCCTGCAGATAATTTCACATAAAACATAAAAGGAGTTAATCCCCAACTTTTTCTATGAGGCTTATATCCAGCCTGGCAACTGATCTTATCTGACCTACAGGTTAATAAATTAGCCTATTCCTATTTCATAGATTCAGAAGACTTGAGACTCTTGGGTGGGAGACAAAGGACTTTGTTACTCCCAGGCACCAAAGCAACATGAGTGCCATCGTGCTTGTAGCTGTTCCCCTTGTTCTCAAGTCCCATGGAAGTGACACAAAGGACCCAAATAGATGCTGACACATGCAGGGACCTGCATTACAGGAGAGGGGTCCTGAGTCTGGAAAACACACTGACTTGTGTGTCTGCTGACATGGAGCCTGAATGAAAGTCAGGAAAAAGGGTTTGGGTGTTAGCTCAGCTACTGATATATTCCCAGCACAAGACAAATCACCTGTGTTTTGGGATCTCAGCTTCCTTATCCATAAAATCAGAGGATTTGGACAAGGTGATCTCTCAAGTCCCTTCCAACTCTATGATTTTAAGTGTCCATGTCCATGAACTAAAGAGGTTTGAAAAACAGAGGCTTAACTTATTTTATATAATGGAATTAAGAGCATGAAGTTAAAGACATGAGGAACTAACTCCTTTGGTCAACTTTTGGCCTGAAAGTATCAACCCCCCTAACCCAATGACTCATACATTACCTGGGGATCTATAACTTCCTGACACTTATATTTAAGATTTCAGATTTGTACTTCTCATAGCATTGTATTCTTTTCTTATCCATTAAAAAATATCTCTTGATGGTGAGAACAAATCAAATAAATATACCTAGGTGTTTCTATATGTATGCAAGTACCTAGCAAACATCCAGATATATGGGTACATAACTATATTTACATATGTACGTGGGTATATATATAAAATATACAAATGTGTGTGCATGTGTACACATTGATAAACACGCACATACCTCAGAGACACTGCCTGTTTGATTCTAGACCATGGGAAAAAGAGCCACACCAATTTTTTGGTTTCCCAGTCCACATAAAAGTTATGTATTTAAAAACAGTTCCACCAATAACACATGCTCTACATAACATCATGTTTGGCTTTGAGCTAGAAAAAAATCTGAAAAACAGTGGCTTAAACACAGAAAAGGCTTCTTTTTCTCACATACAAGACACTGTGTAGATAGGGAGTCCAAGGCTGCTGTAGCTGAAGCCCTGCAAGATCATCAAGGCTTCAAACGCCTGTTTCCTATTCTGCCTTCCTCAGTAATGTGGCCTTTGCACTCATGTTTGCATAATAGCTGCTGCCCCTCCAGCCATCACATTCTGATCTCAGGCAGGAAGAAAGGGAAAGGTCCAGAAGCCTTTCCCATAAGGCTTTGTCTTGTCTTGAGAAGGGATCCTTTCCCCAAACATGTCTGCCTATACCTTACTGGCTACAACTAGATAACATAGCTTTCCCTATCTGCAAAGTTATTTGGGGGAAGTGAAGATATTTACATAGTAAGCTGGAAACCTTGATGATCATCTCCAACAAAACTGGAGTTCTGTTAGCAAGGAGGAAGGGGAGACTAGATCATAGTAAGTGACAAGCAGTTTCTGCCATATGCCTACTGTAGAAAAGTTAGAAAAAAACGAAGAGGCATTTCTCCATTCTTTTCGTTCCATTTATTTATTCCTTTGTTTAGCCTTTCTCCTTCTGTCTCCTGATCCATACCTTATTTGAAAAAGAGAGATTTTTGTGGTCTTACCTCAGAGAGTTGAAGCAACGTTGAGGCTATATCCTTAAGTGATAGCTTTCTGATACAAATAACATTTCCACACCCCCCCCCCACCCCGGGAGAATTTAGTAGCCCAAAGATAGAACCTTTAAGGGGGAAAAAATGTAGATAAGGGTTTGGGGCAAAAAATGGTTTCATGACGGACTGTCAGCATTTTATTTGGGTCACAAAACAGGCCATTTCCTGTCTTTGCGAAGCCCTACACTTCTTAAATCCCTGCCCTGTAACCGGCGGGCGTGTGGAGCCAGACTGACTTGGTGGAGGCCACAGAGGCAGCAGCCTTCCCTGCCTGAGTGCCCAGCGGCTGTTTACTAATGGCTCTAGACACTGATTGCTCACCATTGTCATAATCGCCGTGGGTTCTATTTTTGAGTGCCCATGGGGGGCATGGCACTGCACGGTGCAGTGTTTACTGTCCTGTTTCTGCTTCCGAATCCTTAGATGTTGTGCTCACACTGAGCTCAGCTCAGACGGCAAGCAATACTGTCCGCTGCTGTCAGCTACCTGAAGTTCAAGCTTTTCATACTGTGGACATTCCCGGAAGGAATGTGATGAGACAGTGACACTACCACTTTTTAGCTAAGTTTCTTCATCATTAATGGATTTTCTCAACAAGCCTATTAGCAGGTACTATTTTCTTGATTTACGGAGCTCAGCAATGGCATCGCTGACTTCAAGGCTGGCCAGAACCTTAGGGATTTGGAGGAAAAAGAGCTAATATTTATCAGTCCTGGGGACAGTCTTACACACTACTAGGTATAAAATAGATCACTAATAAGGACCTGCTGTAGAGCACAGGGAACTCTACTCAATACTGTGTAATGGGCTATATGGGAAAAGAATCTAAAAAAGAGCGGATATATGTATACGTATAACTGAATCACTTTGCTGTACACCTGAAACTAACACAACACTGTAAATCAACTATACACCAATAAAAATTTTTTTAAAGAAAGATAGATGCTTTATATTTCATTCTCGAATTCTCTCTCTGAAGCTGTAATCAGTACACACATTTTGCAGCCAAAGCAGCTGTTAGAAGAGTTTAGGTGAGTTGTCCAAAGTCCCATTAGCTGGTAAAAGATCAAAGCTGAACTTGAACCTGGGTCCTAACTTAATTATCTTTCAGCTACAGTACACTGTCCTTTAAGAAGTGTCATGATATTTCACCAAGAGGTCACAAAACCCAACCCTCATTAGTGAATTGGGTTTAACCTAAACTGAAGGACCCTCGCCTCTTATTGACATCAGTGGTTACCCCATATGAGGAAGAATAGGTGCTTTCACAAAGTAAGTGAAGGGACTTAAGAAGTCTAACGGAATTCAGGAATAAGGCATATTATTTTCTTCAAGGTATATTATGTACTATGTACATTTAACATAGCAGAACTAAAATTACACACTATCCTTGTTTATTTTGCTTTATTTCCTCCGTACATATTTACATTTTTATTCTGCTTACTGACTTTATGAGTCCTCCATCGTAGTGATAGTTTTCCTAATAGAGTTTTCCTAATAGTTTATCCTTGCTCTTAACCCTTCTTTCATTGAGTAGCAGTTCTTAGCGATGCTATATTTGATTCGTGCTTTCTTGCTTTTGTTCGAGTGCTTTCGTAATTTTCATCCTCATTCACGTCAGCCTCAGTCCCCTCTTGCATTATTTCTGAGGGGTACTAACTGCACATTTATTTCCCGAGTATGTTTTAGAATCCTCCCTCTACCCTCTGTATTTTACAATTGCAGATGGCTTTTCTGCAGCATTCGTATTTTCTCAGAGTCTCAACTTGTTAGAGCTTGAGGCTCCGCCCACTTAACGATTCAGTAAGAACCTGCACGTCTGCGAGTATGATTGCTATTGAACCTGATTGTGCCTTCTATTTCATAGGTGTCATGATTTTCCTTATTTCTAATAATTCCATCTGTAATGATTTTAAACTGTATTATAACTTTAAAAAGGAATCCTGAAGATCTTTTTTTGCACATTTCCTTCTCTACAGATTTTGCTGTAAAGAGGCTGCTCTTTCCTGTAATCGTTCTCAGTAATGAAAAGTGTTTATAATAGAGACTAAAGCCCAAAGTTGTAGCATTAATCTCTCCTGTTTCTTATGCCACACTCTCTGGCCTTTAACCCCCATCTCCCATCTGATAACATGAGATACACCATGTTTGTAGCTTTTCAAAGCATTTTCCATTAGCCTCATACTGTCTTGATATTCAGGCATTGCCTCTGACAAGCACGATTATTTAATAATGTAATATTCTGGCCCATGTACTTCCCTGCGATTACATGGTTAGAAAAAAAAATGATTAGTTATATAATATATTCTGATAAAGACTAAAATAAAATATAATAGCAGATTTAAATATAGTTTTGAAATAAATAGACCAATTGAAGGAAAGAAGGCTTGCATAAGAACCAAGAAAAGAACACAAAGAACCCTGGGACTAAATGTAAAGGAACAGTAAAACGGCAACAGCTGTCTATAAAATACATGAAAATTAAACATCAGGTTCTTGGCATATTTTACCTCACAGAATCACGATACAGTTTTTAACCCATTTGAAAGAAAACCAGCAAGCATTAGAATTACCCACAGTAAATGGCCGAGTAGATACTGAACAAGGCAGCCTGACATTCGACCTGCCCACATCAAAACGCTGGGGCAGACAAGGGTCCAGGTGTGCCAGCCTTAGCTGGGCTCAGAAGACAGTAGCACTGGGGACTCAGCCTGGTGAGCAAAACTTTTGAGTCAAGAGAGGACACAGGAGGGGCTTAGGTTGGCTATAAGTGTGTAAATCTGAGCACTTAAGATATTCTGGGGTAAGGCAGACCTGCTCCATTTACAGCTGATTCTGATCATGGGAAATGCATAGCGCATGTAGTCGGAAACTGCATTATATCGCATGCTGTTATTTATCAGCTAGCATGGATGCGATGCATACACTAACGGAAGGCTGCAGAGAAAATGGTTCAGGAGTCAAAATAGTTAAGTGGAGACAATCAATCTATATTACTTTTAAAAGTTTGGAAATCCTTGCCTTGACAATAGAAAAGTTGAGTTTTTTATTTTCTGTCATTTTCTTGCGTGATTTAAGCTTATCTATTTTTGTACTATTTCTCCATTAATAAGAAGCTCTAGTCACTTCTTTTCATTGTACTACATAAGCACTCAGTGACAATTACATTTCCTACTCCTCTCACAGTTTGATTCTTTAAGCCCCCTTTTAGTAACTTGTAAAAAAAAGTCTCTCTAGAGACGAGGATTTTACATGTCAAATAGTGGCCTTGTGAAGGGCTACCAATTAGACATCCATCTGTGCATAAATATTTCCCTTAAAAAATAAGTCTAGGAAGATTAGTTATTTTGGCACTCAGGGTAAGTTTCTTTCATCAGCATATTACTGGCCCTCCCCTCTCCCACAGTTTTCTTCCTGCTGCGCCCCCAGTCATGACACCAGGTGACCAGAGGGGTAAGGACTCTGAAGCTAGCCTGAGCGGACACATGGCAGGAGTCGCTCCGAGAGACAGCCTCAGGGCCCTCCACTCTCCTGGGGGCCCATCGCTGCCTCCCAGCGGCTCGCCTCACCCACAGGTGTTGCAGTGTGCTTTGTGGACCCTTTTCATACTCTTTGCCTTACACAACGCCTCCATCCAAGGCCTCCCCGCCTCAAACCTTGGGAGCTGGTTGTTCACGGCTCCCTTGCTCATGAATAGTTGTTTCTTAGGCTTTGAATACAATATAGTCCGATATTCATTCACTCACCCAGCCGGAGGGCTTCCTTTGGAGAGCAGAATAGTTAGGGGGGCCAAGACCCTCATTCCCCGGGGACCTCAAACCCGGCCTCCACAGACTGGTGAAGACTGGAGGACCGCTAAGCACTCAAAAACAAGATTTGTGACAGAGCCAGGAAAGGAGAATGGAAACTCTGGAGTCCAAGCAAAGGCCTTGGCAGGGGGGACACCCAGCAGTGAGTGGCCATGTCAACCTGCCAGCGGCATCTGTAAGGCCGAGTCGGGGGCGGGGCTGGAGGGGGTTGGTCAGCAGGGTGAAGCGTTTTTAAGAAGAGACAGAAAGTTCATAAACAGCTCTGTACCCCCTGCAATTCTGATCTGAAGCTTCCGGAAGCAAGTGAGCTAGGAGTGGGAATTCCCGTCTAGGGACAGGTAGCTAGCCGACAGCTCTGAAAGGGGAACGATGTGAAGCCAGCATTTGCTGGAATTAGAATAGGTCAGTAAGATTTCGCTACAAAGGGTCAGAGGGTAAATACTTTAGGCTTTGCCCGCTATGAGGCAACACTGAAGACATTGTGCAGGAATTTATACGGCAGAAGAGAAGACAAATTTGCACAAAGATTTTATGGATGACCTTCAAAATATAATGATGACACTTAAGTTCGCTTTTAAAAATACAGGCCTACTAATGAGAAGAACGGAATTCTCTTCTGAGGGCATGGTATTTTGCTTAATTGAGGTTCAAACTTAGTTTTCACCACAGTCAGAATCAATTGCAGATTTATCTGTTAATGTTGATCCAAAATGAGATCTTAAGTATTTCATCTTCAAAAATATCTTTTCACACTTACAGGTATCACCAAACACATGTCAGTAGAGGAATGTATGATTTTTTAATTTTTAAAAAATTTTTGGCTGCACTGGGTCTTCGTTGCTGCACACGGGCTTTCTCAAGTTACGGTGAGCAGGGGCTGCTCTTCGTTGCGGTGCGCGGGCTTCTCACTGCGGTGGCCTCTCGTTGCAGAGCACGGGCTCTAGGCATGCGGGCTTCAGTAGTTGTGGCACGTGGGCTCAGTAGTTGTGGCTTGCGGGCTCTAGAGCGCAGGCTCAGTAGTTGTGGCGCACGGGCTTAGTTACTATGCGGCATGTGGGATCTTCCCCAACCAGGGCTCGAACCCGTGTCCCCTGCACTGGCAGGAGGATTCTTAACCACTGCGCCACCAGGGAAGTCCCGGAACATATGATTTTAATTGAGCATATTTATCGATTGGAAGGCATATAGAATTCTATTATATTTTTCTCTTGATGTTTGATTTTAGCATGCCATTATATTACATATTAGTAATTTCCAAAGGAAGACTACATGAAAGCTCCTCCATTGCACCATTAATTGGAGTTTTAAATATGGACTTTTTTTCTTGTATTTGGATTAAGGTCTGAAAAATGCTGCTAGAACTATATAATTTGAACTTGGAAGCTATATCTACTTCTGCAAATTTGTGTGGAAATAGAGATTTTGTTTTTTTGTTTTAACTTTTAATAGAACATGACGTATATAAGGAAGCTTTATTTTGTTTCAAACAGCATTAGTCATCATAGAAATGACTTTACTGCAGAATAAGTTTTGCATATAAGCACTCTTTTACCTTGTAATTTTACGTCAAATTCATTAAGAAATGTTATCCAGTCGGCACTAAAAGCTAATTTCCAACCATCCAGTGTTTCATAATAGTAGTTGAGGGTGGTACTCCCAACCACTTAAAAGTAGAAAAGCCATTCTCAGCTTGTGGGCTGAACAAATACAGGCAGCGGGCAGGATCTGGCCTGTGGGCCTTTGTTTGCCAACCTCTGACTTAGACTGTAGGGCCTCTGGAGTTGGACTCCCAATACATACTGAGCCTTGTGACTTTGGGCAAATTATTTAACCTCTCTAAACCCTCTAAGACAGGATAAGAGTTTGCCCCCTTCCTATATTTGTAAGGATTAAATGAAGGGAGTGCCTGAAATACTGTAAACAATTAGTAAATAGTCTTTAGTAGTAAAATAGTAGAACCACCATAATGCTATAAATGGATCAAATAATTCAACCATGTGAAATAAGACTGGGAGGGGTGGCAGGGGCGCGGGGACAAGGACGGGAGTTGCTCTTCTGGAACTGAAGCTAATGCAACGAACTTGGGGAGCCTGCTGTGGAGGACACCTGCCCATCACCAGTCACCTGCTATCTGCGTTCTTGTTGAGGGACTTCACTGTTAGAATTACAGTAAGTACTCTATTAATACTGCCATCATGACACTCTCTGTTTTGTTCTTTATAACCACCTTACAAGCTAGGCACTGATACCACTGTATAGGCCAGGGAGTCAAGGCTGCCATCCTGGAGTTTACCCAGTTCAGCTTCTCCCAGCATCCTCGCTCAGCTCATCCACCCTCACCAGTTCCTGGCAGTCGCACCCCAGCTAATCCCACTTCTTCCTCCTCCAGAGTACCTGCCGGCAGAGAGCACGCTTCATGGGTTTTGCCCTTCCTCAGACCTTGAAACTGCCTTTAAAGGTGTTAAAGTCCTTATATATGACCTTTTATGTGACCTGACTATGTGCCTACCCTCCTTCCACAGTGGGTGATCCTGAAACGGCAGGTCTTATTTATTTTTGTGTGAACAGAGATGACTACTGAGTAGTCATTCAGAAGAAAGTATTGAATTAAGTAATGGATGAATGAAGACCATTACCTAAATGAAATAGTATTTTATTATTATTCCTTGAGGACTAAAGACAGTGAGTGCTCTTCAGGAATTTATTTCATGCATTCACTATTTTCATATTCTTTTTTTTTATATTATATTATTTATTTATAAACTAAAAGTAACCTTTTACAGAAAGAACACATAGATTAACATGCATTCATGTTCAGGTCCCAAGTTTGCCATTAAAAAGCTATGGGGGGGCTTCCCTGGTGGCGCAGCGGTTGGGAGTCTGCCTGCCGATGCAGGGGACGTGGGTTCGTGCCCCGGCCTGTGAGGATCCCACGTGCCCGTGGCCATGGCCACTGAGCCTGCGCGTCTGGAGCCTGCGCCCCGCGACGGGAGAGGCCACAACAGTGAGAGGTCCACATACCGCAAAAAAAAAAAAAAAAAAAAAAAGCTATGGGGACTTAAGCAAAAAAGCTCACTTCTCTGTTCTTTCTTTTATTTCCTCATCTGAAAGTTATCTTTAAGATCAAACTCAATTCCGAAATTTATGATACTTTTCAAAGCATAAGGTTTACTTTTGATAATAGATTCTGTATTATTTATATTTTGAAAAATAACCTATAAGATTTAAATTAGGTAGAGAAATGCAAATCAAAGCTATGAGGTGCCACCCCACACCAATCAGAATGGCCATCATCAAAAAGTCTACAAACAACAAATGCTGGAGAGGGTGTGGAGAAAAGGGAACCCTCTTGCACTGTTGGTGGGAATGTAAGTTGGTGCAGCCAATATGGAGAACAGTACGGAGGTTCCTCAGAAAACTAAAAATAGAGCTACCATATGACCCAGCAATCCCACTCCTGGGCACATAGCTGGACAAAACTATAATTCAAAAAGACACATGCACCCCTATGGTCACAGCAGCACTATTCACAATAGCCAAGACATGGAAACAACCTAAGTGTCCATCAACAGATGAATGGATAAAGAAGCTGTGGTACTTGTATGCAATGGAATACTACTCAGCCATAAAAAGGAATGAAATAATGCCATTTGCAGCAACATGGATGCAACTAGAGATTATCATGCTAAGTGAAGTCAGTCAGAAAGAGAAAGACAAAATCCCATATGAGATCACTTACATGTGGAATCTAAAATATGGCACAGACGAACCTACCTACGAAACAGAAACAGACTGACATAGAGAACAGACTTGTGGTTGCCAAGGGTGGGTGGGGGAGGGGTGGAGTGGGAGTTTGGGGTTAGTAGATGCAAATTATCACATATAGAATGGATAAACAACAAAGTCCTACTGTAGAGCACAGGGAACTATATATATTCACTATCCTGGGATAAACCATAATGGAAAAGAATATAAAAAAGAATGTATATGTGTGTATAACTGACTCACTTTGCTGTACAGCAGAAATTAACACAACATTATAAATCAACTATACTTCAATAAAAAAGATTTAAATCAGGACTTAAAAATATCTCAGCTCTACATGGCTTTAGGAGATAAACAGTGTCCTTTTATTGTTTGATAGAAATATGTAAAAAAACATATTTGGTATAGGAATACTAAGTTTTGTTAAACTGTTTCCTTGAGTTTTTCTTTTTTTTAATCTATCCCATCAGCAGCCTAACTTGATGCATCCTTGAAATTCAGCATTGGGCTCTTTAAACCACATTCAAAAATCACTGCCCACAAGACCAGTGTCTTACCTGGGGCTTTACACCGATGTGGTCAGCAGCCAAAACTGAAAGGACCCATCTGACTCTGGCAGGAGGAACCAAGGTAATTGCTCTCTCACCTCCCAGAAATGTGCTTTATCTGAGGGGCCTCTTACGATGAAAGAAAACTCTAATCTGGTGTGTATACGTGTTTTTCTTTTAATCAGCCCAGTGTTGAGTAATGCTTTTTGTTATTGATTACCAGGAAAGGGATTGGTCATTGCTATCCTCCTCCAACACATTGCAACTTTCTTCTTAGGAGAGTCACCAACTTGTGCAGATCGCTTTACCATGTTCCAAGATCTTCTCCCGCCATAAGGCAGGACTGCAGCTGTCGTCCTGTGTGTTCCCAGCCACTAGCTTAGAGCCTGACACATAATCCCCGACTCAAATAAATATTCTCCAAATCGTCACGTTTGACACTCATGACATTATCCCCATTAGACAGATGAGGGAAGAATGGAAAAGGCAGGGTGATTGAGGACTAGATCAGGGTCACAGAGATGATAAGTGATAGCACTGAGCCTTAAACGTGACCTTCTGACTTGGGAGCCATTATCTTTTCAGTGACTCCAGGCTGCTTTTCTTGGCAAATCATTAAAGCTGTACAACTTTTTAAACCAGACCTATCAAGTCACGTTACATTTCAGCAGATTGTGTTATGAACACTTCAAACTTTTGTCTCTAGCACTTTTATGGTGTTTGGAATCATAAAACAGCCTTAAACTTCCTCAGCACGAGAGCACCAGGAAGGCCGGTTGCGAAACTTTGCCACAAACTTTTAATGGGCGTCTGCGGAGCATTAGGGTCCCCATAAACATTTCAGGGCACTCCCCAGGAGCTCTGTGGGATACTGCTTCCCAAAGCTGTCCAGAAGTTCCGTGAGGTTAGGAATATTTTTGTGTCACTTAGGCAAGTATGGCATCTGCAGGCTCTAATTTCCCAGGTCCAAGGAAAGAAAATATTGGTGATGGAAACTTTCTCCAGGGGCCTCTGTAGAAAGCAAGCTCACTGATCGCAAATAAACCACTTCTAAGACAGCAACAATTCTGTTGACTACGGTTAAAGACAGAAGTGCGGTTCCCGCATGCAATTTCACTTTTCCAAAGAACAGTTTTACTCTTTTTCGGAAATGCCTGGGTGATTATTTTTTGCTGTTTGGTTTTGTTTTGCTTAAAAGGGCTGCTTGGTGTGCTTCCTTAGTCAACATGACAAAGGAAAAGAACAAGTGACCCAAGTATCCCCTGAGGGCCTCAAGGGATTGAGGACACACTGGCTTAAATACCAACAGGTACTCCCAGGGTTGCTGGTAAAGACTTTTCAAATCAGGCTAAAATACTCTTCCAACTCTGACCCAGTCAGATTGATTCAGATTAAATGTTTTCTTTTTTCCTTGAGAATGTCTATTTTCCACAGTGTTTTTAAGAAATCCCCTTAAAAATACTGAGACCTCAGTAATAAGATGTTAATCTCTTACATTAAGAATTGGATTAAATTTCCTTACAGTGGCCATTCTTGGGTTTTATTATGTTTGGCATACGAATTTTTTTCTTTTGATGACACTATGATTAAAATTACTGACTCTCTACTTTCTAAATTTGTGCTATTAGGCCTTAGTATATGCATGTCTATTTATTTATTTTTAGACAAGAAATTAATAAGAATTTGGCACCAGGACCAGCAATGGCGTCAATATTTTAGGACATTTATATATAGTTTTGGCTATGTAGGGAAGGAAAATAATTTTCCTTTACCCTTCTGAGTTCTTAGCTGAAACCCCTGTAATAAAAGACAGATTAACCAGAATAAAACACACAGGTGTTTGATTAACATGCAGACCTCAGTGTATACATGGGAGATGCCCAGGGAAAAATGAGTGACTCCCCGGAGGGCTTAGAACTCAGGCTTAAATACCATCTTAACAGGGGAAAGGGAGGGGAACTGTGCCCTCTTAGGGGACAGGAAATCATTTTTAGGAAGATGAATGGGCCCTTAGAAGAGCAGATGGGAAGTGTGCTAGTTTGTGACAAAGTGTGTCTAGGTGTGGTGTCCACTTCTAGTTTCCTCTCCTGTGACAAGAGTCCATCTTCCCTGGTTGATGAAACTTCCAGGCAGGGGGTTTATGACAACTGGTTCCTTTTGGGGGATCTGTCTACAGGCAGATAAGGGGGTTCAGGGAAAGCCTCTCCCTGCATTGCTGTTTTCCAAGTGCCTACAGCTCCCAGTAATCAATACACGAAAGTGGGGACTCTGGGGTGTCCTGTTCTGTGACTCTGCAACAGCTCTACACCTCTCCTATATTCCTCGCAGGTAAGACGTACGTGGTTCAAATATGTGTAATCCCTTAGAAACGATATGATTTTCCCAGTTTAATTAAAAGTTTATAAGTAACGTTGTGACTACTTTTATCTGTAAAATTATACTCTAAAGTTGCAAAAAAATCTTTTCAGGATAATCATTTTGGGGAAATGAAGGATGGGCTTAAATTTGGGGTTTGTTTATTGTGAGCATCCTACCAGATTATGAGCTTTTCTATAACATCATGGCTGTATCCTCAACACTTAGTCGGATGACTGATTATGTTACACATTCAATAAAGCTTTGTTGACTGGAAGATCATTAAACTATACACACCATGTGTTGCCCCAGGGGTCAGCACACTAGGGTCCAATCTGGCCCATGGCCTGTTTTGACATGTCCTGCAAGCTAAGAAGGTTTCTATATTTTTAAAGGGTTTTAAAAATAACAAGGAAGAATATGTGACACAGACTACACGGCGCACAAAGTCTAAAATATTTACCACCTGGCCCTTTACAGAAGAACATTTGCCGCGTTTAAAATCTTTATTCTTAAATATACACCTATTTTTTAGACATACTTTAGCCAGAACTCAGACCTATTTGCGGAGTAAGGTTATCCAGGGTGGGACACCCTAGTATTGCCTATTCAAAGTCATCCTCCTCTCTTATTAACAGAACTCCTGTTGTGTACTCACCTCTCGGGATGAAATGCAGTAGGTCAAAGCCAGTCTGGCCAATCCCAGTCGTCTCTACCAGGGATTTGTCTGGGGTAGACGTGTGACTCAGTCCTGGAAGATGAAACAGAAGGGGAAATGTTCAGGGAGACATCTGGGAAGGATCTTACTCTTGTTTTGGAAGCAAACAGAGAGAAAGAAATATACATGTTTGCTCCCACTTTGTTCTGTCTTTCTTGGGACATAGTTATGTGCTGATGTGTTTCGGATCCTTAGCTGTCATCTTTTAACCATGAATGAAAGATCAAATGATTCACAGTGATGATGGCCTCATACTGTGTCACTGTTGGGCTCCTTGACCTCAGCACCATCCACCTCCAGTTTCCTTGTTATTTGGTAAAACAGCACGGCTTTTCGATTTAGGCCATTAATTGTGTGTTCTCATACTTGCTGCGAAAATATCCGGATTCATTCAGGTTGTAAATCTGTTCTATTAATGAGCTAGAGTGAATTATTAAAAGTTTGCTTGGAATGAGGAGCTCTCTCAAATGATTTAGAATCGTGAGTGAAATGATAGTATAAGAGGGATTATAGACAGGGATTAATATAACCTGGTACTGCATTATCTTGGACATAACCATTTGGGCTTAAATTTGTATAAGAAGTAGCCACTTGGAGAGCAGAGTGAATTCGACCATGAAATCAATTTAATTTTCCTATCTGATTAAGAAGTAAGTGTGTGTGTGGTGTATGTGTGTGCATGTTCTGTAGGAACATGGAATGCATGGATTACACATAACTAGAACATACCAGAACTAGGAATTAAGGAGGAAAACACCTTTGACCTCTCAATAAAGATGTTACAAATCCATGCTCTAAAGTTCAGCCTTCTGAATTTCATTAAGAACCCCAAGTTCCTCCCTCAAAGCTTGTTTCCAGAATGAATAAAAACGCAATGCTAGGAGTCAAGATGGCGGACCAGGAGGACGGGGAATTTGCGGCTCCGCACAACTAGGGCACCTACCAGGCCCCGCTCGGGGAGCGCGCACACCTAAGGGGACGGGAGGAACCCCCAGCGACCGGGTAGGACGTGGGGCATGGGGGGAGTGAGGGGGGAGGAAAAGTGGAGGCAGGAAGGGACTGGCGTCCTGAGGGGTGGCTGGGGGAGGGGAAGGGATCCCACGCTCGAAGGGGGAAATTGGGGGACCATTGGGAGGGCGGATGATCAAAAGGGAGCGTGGCGACGTTTCCCCTGCCCACTTGGGCCCCCAGGAGCCTACTGAGACCCCGGGCCTGATCCTCTGCCCACCAGGCCCCTTCCAGCTGCGCGGGTCCTGAAGGAGTGGGAGGGAGGGAAGGGGGAGCACAAGTAAAGGCCTGACCTCTGGGACCGGCACCCTGGGGGTTGGCTGGGGGAGGGGAGGAGTTCCTACACCCAGCGGGACCCACCCACAGTTAGGGGTGCAGCGGCAACAGGGGAGACCCTGGGGGTGGGGGTGGGGCCGCAGAGGAACGGAAGGGAACCGGGCCAGTGCTTTCCCTGTCCACTTAGGCACGGGGAAGCCTATTGGGCTCTCCGGCCTAATCCTCTGCCCTCGGAGCCTCCCTCCTGCCCTGCAGAGCCCAAGCCCCGCCCCTACACCCCACCCAGGGTCCCGCCTCTACACTCAGAGACCCCCTCGGAGACCCCCTACAATGCGCTGGGCCTAAACCCCACCCACACACCCTCACCCAGGGCCCTACCTCCAAACTCCGGAACTCCACACTCCAGAGGCCCTCCTTCCACATGCTGCCACTCCCCTTCGAGCAGGTCCTAAGCAGTGGCCCTGCCCCATACTTGAACATTGCCCCGCCTAGGCCCCGCCCCTCGTTCAAACGTCACCCCCCCACCTGGGTCCTGCCCCACCCTAAACCCCACCCCTGCTTAAACTCCACCCCTGCCTAAACTCCAGCCCCATAGCCAAGACGTTTTGGTTTTCTTTTTTCTTTTTTCCTCTTTTAGATTGGGGTTCTATTTTACCTTGTTGATTCATTGTGTTGATTCTTTTATATTTTTATTTTTCCTAATAAATCGTTTATTTTTCTAATTTTATTTTATTCTTTATACTCTGTTAGTGATTGCTCCTTTTGGCTTGTTCCCCCCACCCTTTTTTTTTTCTTTTTTCTCTTGTGGTTTTATTTTACCTTGTTGCAGTTGTTTCAATTACAGTTTTATTTTTCCTAATATATTTTTTATCTTTCTAATTTTATTTTGTTTTTTATTGATATTACACTGCTCCTTTTTTTTCTTTCTTTCTTCCTTTTTTTTTTCTACAGTGCCACGAAGCTTGTGGGATGTTGGTTCCCAGGCCAGAGGTCGGGCCCAAGCTCCTGTGGTGGGAGCTCCAAGTCCAAACCACTGGACTAACAGAGAACCTCAGATCCCAGGGAATATCAATCAGAGAGTGAGGCCTCTAGGAGGTCCTCATCTCAGCACCAAGACCCAGCTCTATCCAACTGCCTGCAAACTCCAGTGCTGGGCGCGTCAAGCCAAACAACCAGTAAGACAGGAATACAGCACAACCCATCAAAAAAAAAAAAAAAAGAAATGAAATGACAAAAAAATTTTTTACAGACGAAGGAGCAAGGTAAAAACTTACAGGACCAAATAAATGAAGATGAAATAGTCAACCTACCTGAAAAAGAATTCAGAGTAATGATAGTAAAGATGATCCAATACCTCAGAAATAGAATGGAGAAAATACAAGAAACATGTAACAAGGATCTAAAAGAACTAAAGAGAAAGCAAACAGTGATGAACAACACAATTACTGAAATTAAAAATACTCTAGAAGGAATCAATAACAGAATAACTGAGGCAGAAGAACAGATAAGTGAGCTGGAAGATAAAATGGTGGAAATAACTGCCAGGGAGCAGAATAAAAAAAAAGGAATGAAAAGAACTGAGGACAGTCTCAGAGGCCTCTGGGACAACATTAAATGCACCAACATTCGAATTATAGGGGTCCTAGAAGAACCAGAGAAAAAGAAAGGGTCTGAGAAAATATTTGAAGAGATTATAGTCAAAAAATTCCTTAACATGGGAAAGGAAATAATCAAGTCCAGGAAGCACAGAGAGTACCATACAGAATAACCTCAAAGAGAAACACACTGAGACACATATTAATCAAACTATTAAAAATTAAATACAAAGAAAAAATATTGAAAGTAGCAAGGGAAAAGCAACAAATAACATACAAGGAAATCCCCATAAAGTTAACAGCTGATCTTTCAGCAGAAACTGCAAGCCAGAAGGGACTGGCAGGACATATTTAAAGTGATGAAAGGGAAAAACCTACAACCAAGATTACTCTACCCAGCAAGGATCTGATTCAGATTTGAAGGAGAAATTAAAACCTTTACAGATAAGCAAAAGTTAAGAGAGTTCAGCACCACCAAACCAGCTTTACAAGAAATGCTAAAGGAACTTCTCTAGGTAGGAAACACAAGAGAAGGAAAAGACCTACAAAAACAAACCCAAAACAATTAAGAAAATGGTAATAGGAACATACATATCGATAATTACCTTAAGCGTGAATGGATTAAATGCTCCAACCAAAACACATAGACTGGCTGAATGGATACAAAAACAACACCCGTACATATGCTCTCTACAAGAGACCCATTTCAGACCTAGGGACGCATACAGACTGAAAGTGAGGGGATGGAAAGAGATATTCCGTGCAAATGGAAATCAAAAGAAAGCTGGAGTAGCAATTCTCATATCGGACAAAATAGACTTTAAAATAAAGACTATTACAAGAGACAAAGAAGGACACTACATAATGATCAAGGGATCAATCCAAGAAGAAGATATAACAATTGTAAATATTTATGCACCCAACATAGAGCGCCTCAATACATAAGGCAAATGTTAACAGCCATAAAAGGGGAAATTGACAGTAACACAATCATAGTAGGGGACGTTGACACCCCACTTTCACCAATGGACAGATCATCAGAAATGAAAATAAATAAGGAGACACAAGCTTTAAAAGACACGTTAAACAAGATGGACTTAATTGATATTTTTAGGACATTCCATCCAAAAACAACAGAATACACGTTCTTCTCAAGTGCTCATGGAACATTCTCCAGGATAGACCATATTTTGTGTTACAAATCAAGCCTTGGTAAATGTAAGAAAATTGAAATCGTATCAAGTATCTCTTCCAACCACAACACTATGAGACTAGATATTAATTACAGGAAAAAAACTGTAAAAAATACAAACACATGGAGGCTAAACAATATGCTACTAAATAACCAAGAGATCACTGAAGAAATCAAAAAGGAAATAAAAAATTACCTAGAAACAAATGACAATGAAAACACAGTGGCCCAAAACCTATGGGATGCAGCAAAAAGAGTTCTAAGACGAAAGTTTATAGCAATACAATCCTACCTCAAGAAACAACAAAAATCTCAAATAAACAATCTAACCTTACACCTAAAGCAGTTAGAGAAAGAAGAACAAGAAACCCCACAGTTAGCAGAAGGAAAGAAATCAGAAAGACCAGATCAGAAATAAATGAAAAACAAATAAAGGAAATGATAGCAAAGATCAATAAAGCTAAAAGCTGGTTCTTTGAGAAGATAAACCAAATTGATAAACCATTAGCCAGACTCATCAAGAAAAAAAGGGAGAACACTCAAATCAACAGAATTAGAAATGAAAAAGGAGAAGTAACAATTGACACTGCAGAAATACAAAGGATCATGAGAGATTACTACAAGCAACTGTATGCCAATAAAATGGACGACCTGGAAGAAATGGACAATTTCTTAGAAAAGCACTGAACCAGGAAGAAATAGAAAACATAAACAGACCAATCCCAAGCACTGAAATTGAAATTGTGATTAAAAATCTTCCAACAAACAAAAGCCCAGGACCAGATGGCTTCACAGGTGAATTCTATCAAACATTTAGAGAAGAGCTAACACCCATCCTTCTCAAACTCCTCCAAAATATAGCAGAGGGAGGAACACTCCCAAACTCATTCTATGAGGCCACCATAACTCTAATACCCAAACCAGACAAATATGTCACAAAAAAAGAAAACTATAGGCCAATATCACTGATGAACATAGATGCAAAAATCCCCATCAAATACTAGTAAACAGAATCCAACAGCACATTAAAATAAAAGGATCATACACCATGGTCAAGTGGGGTTTATCCCAGGAATGCAAGGATTCTTCAATATACACAAATCAATCAATGTGATACACCATATTAACAAATTGAAGGAGAAAAACCATATGATCAACTCAATAGATGCAGAAAAAGATTTTGACAAAATTCAACACCCATTTATGATGAAAACTCTCCAGAAAGTGGGCACAGAGGGAACCTAGCTCAACATAATAAAGGCCATATATGACAAACCCACAGCCAACATCGTTCTCAATGGTGAAAAACTGAAAGCATTTCCTCTAAGATCAGGAACAAGACAAGGTTGCCCACCTTCACAACTATTATTCAACATCGTTTTGGAAGTTTTAGCCACAGCAGTCTGAGAAGAAAGAAAAATAAAAGGAATTCAAATCAGAAAAGAAGTAAAGCTGTCACTGTTGCAGATGACATGATACTATACATAGGAAATCCTAAAGATGCTACCAGAAAACTATTAGAGCTAATCAATGAATTTGGTAAAGTAGCAGGATGCAAAATTAATGCACAGAAATCTCTTGCATTCCTATACATTAATGATGAAAAGTCTGAAAGAAAAATTAAGGCAAGACTCCCATTTACCACTGCAACAAAAAGAATAAAATACCTAGGAATAAACCTACCTAAGGAGACAAAAGACCTGTATGCAGAAAACTATAAGACAGTGATGAAAGAAATTAAAGATGATACAAACAGATGGAGAGATATATTATGTTCTTGGATTGGAAGAATCAACATTGTGAAAATGACTATACTACCCAAAGCAATCTACAGATTCAGTGAAATCCCTATCAAACTACCAATGGCATTTTTCACAGAACTAGAACAAAAAGTTGCACAATTTGTATGGAAACACAAAAGACCCTGAATAGCCAAAATAATCTTGAGAAAGAAAAATGGAGCTGGAGGAATCAGGCTCCTGGACTTCAGACTATACTACAAAGCTACAGTAATCAAGACAGGATGGTACTGACACAAAAACAGAAATATAGATCAATGGAACAGGATAGAAAGCCCAGAGATAAACCCATGCACATATGGTCACCTTATCTTTGATAAAGGAGGCAAGAGTATACAAAGGAGAAAAGAAGGCCTCTTCAATAAGTGGTGCTGGGAAAACTGGACAGCTACATGTAAAAGAATGAAATTAGAACACTTCCTAACACCATACACAAAAATAAAATCAAAATGGATTAAAGACCTAAATGTAAGGCCAGACACTATAAAACTCTTAGAGGAAAACATAGGCAGAACAGTCTATGACATATATCACAGCAAGATCCTTTTTGACCCACCTCTTAGAGAAATGGAAATGAGAACAAAAATAAACAAATGGGACCTAATGAAACTTAAAAGCTTTTGCACAGCAAAGGAAACCTTAAACAAGACGAAAAGCCAACCCTCAGAATGGGAGAAAAGATTTGCAAATGAAGCAACTGACAAAGGATTAATCTCCAAAATATACAAGCAGCTCATGCAGCTCCATATCAAAAGAACGAACAACCCAATTCAAAAATGGGCAGAAGACCTAAATAGACATTTCTCCAAGGAAGATATTCAGATTGCCAACAAACACATGAAACAACGCTCAACATCACTAATCATTAGAGAAATTCAAATCAAAACTATCACCTCACACCAGTCAGAATGGCCATCATCAAAAAATCTACAAACAAATGCTGGAGAGGGTGTGGAGAAAAGGGAACCATCTTGCACTGTTGGTGGGAATGTAAATGGATACAGCCACTAGGGAGAACAGTATGGAGGTTCCTTAAAAAACTAAAAATAGAACTACCATACGACCCAGCAATCCCACTACTGGGCATATACCCTGAGAAAACCATCATTCAAAAGAGTCATGTACCACAATGTTCACTGCAGCCCTATTTACATTAGCCAGGACATGGAAGCCACCTAAGTGTCCATTGAGAGATGAATGGATAAAGAAGATGTAGCACATATATACAATGGAATATTGCTCAGCCATAAAAAGAAACGAAACTGAGTTATTTGTAGTGAGGTGGGTGGACCTAGAGACTGTCATACAGAGTGAAGTAGTCAGAAAGAGAAAAACAAATACCGTATACTAACACATATATATGGAATCTAAAAAAATATATAGTTCCGAAGAACCTAGGGGCAGGACAGGAATAAAGACGCAGACGTAGAGAATGGACGTGAGGACACGGGGAGGGGGAAGGGTAAGCTGGGATGAAGTGAGAGAGTGGCATGGACATATATACACTACCAAACGTAAAATAGATAGCTAGTGGGAAGCAGCTGCATGGCACAGGGAGATCAGCTCGGTGCTTTGAGACCACCTAGAGGGGTGGGATAAGGAGGTGTGAGGGAGACGCAAGAGGGAGGGGATATGGGGATATACGTATGCATATAGCTGGTTCACTTTATTATACAGCAGAATCTAACACAACACTGTTAAGCAATCATACTCCAATAAAGATGTTAAAAAAAAATGCAATGCTATCTTGATGCTATTTTACCCTGTTTCTTTATTTTGACATTCCAACTTCGTAAGTTGCATTTTCGCTGCCACATAGGCAACTTCCCAGGGCTCACAAGGGTAACACTCTTCAGACTTCTATTAACTCTTCATTAGCTTTGTTAACGATTGCAAAGCCTGCTACATACTAACATTCATTTTAGTTGGATTGCATATTTTCTGAAAGCTTTCAAGTCATTTTATGATTGGCGCAAATAACAGTTTGGATGGACATTCCACATTCTCATCCATCTCTGACTTGTATTACTTTTTATTATTGGTTAATCTATGAAATTTTATGCATTATTTTATTCCTGTTCATTCTTGTGAACTTTTAACTACCTGGCAGGGGTCCATACTTCCTGAGTTTGTGAAGAGACAACTCCTTGCCCCCCACCAAACTGCTCTCACATAACAAAGAGAGAAAATTTCTGTATCTCAAGAAAAAAGGGGTACATTTCTATAATGAAATTCTAACATGTACATAGTGCTTTACAGTATAAAGTGCATTCATATTTCTTATTTTATCCTCATAAAAACTCCATAAAATCAACAGGTGTGGCTTTCTGTATGTTTCGTATTGAAAAAGCCAATGCTTAGAAAGTTCGAGACGTGCTCAAGTCACTCTCCTTTGAAGAAACAGATTCTAGCTCTGAATCCATGTCTTCTAATTCTAACCTCTAACAGAAGTAGGGCATTTGAACTGTTTTGGTTTATTTTTTAATTTATTTATTTAATTAATTTATTTTTGGCTGCATTGGGTCTTCATTGCTGTGTGCCGGCTTTCTCTAGTTGCTGTGAGCAGGGGCTACTCTTCATTGTAGTGCGCGGGCTTCTCATTGCAGTGGCTTCTCTCATTGCGGAGCATGGGCTCTAGGCACATGGGCTTCAGTAATTGTACATGGGCTCAGTAGTTGTGGCCCATGGGCTTAGTGGCTCTGCAGCATGTGGGATCTTCCTGGACCAGGGATCGAACACGTGTCCCCTGCATTGGCAGGCGGATTCTTAACCACTGCACCACCAGGGAAACCCTGAACTGATTTTTTGATGATGGTATTGCCACCATCTTTTTGAATGACTTTTGGAAATGATTAATTTTTGAAACAGAATTTTTGTCAGAGGTGGCCAATTAATTAGGCTGACCGACATCTGACATTTTCACTGAAATCAGGGAGCCTATTAAAAATTTCTCCATCCATTTCTCTTTTAAAAACACGTAGGAAAAATGTTCATCCCTCATTAGGAATATGTAGAAATATTTTGGAAATGTGTGAACACAGTATGTAAAATCAGTGTAGTATACAACTATAAAGTCTATCGGTGTAATGTGTCAGATTGTCAATGTCAATGGGAGATTGTAATAAAAAGTGTAAACATGAAGGTCCCCAGTTAATTTGCCATGCTATCTTTTTTCACTTGTATTCTCAGTAGATGACAGAATTCTGCATACCTGCCCATCAGGTTTTCCTGGTGGTCCACATATGGTCAATGTCGTTCCATTTTAATTAACCTCAAGATTCTAGTTTATGTGGCAGAGCTGGGTTCCCTAATTATTTTCATAAAACTAGTGATCTTCCCAGAAACAAAGAGTGAGAGAAGATGCAAGCCATCATAGTCACTGCTAAATCTCACACAAATAGGCAAGGGTACTAGAAAACGTAACAAACTACTGTTTTTTTATTTTTTAAAAGATGCTCATATTATTTAATTTTTGCTGAATGGTGTTAGAGTTAACTCTAGAAATGACTCAGGGGCTAATTCTTTTTCTTTCTGGACATCTGTCTATTTATCTATATGTATATGTTAAAGCATATTAAAGAAAATATGCCCTATGGTAATAGTTTTCATCTTTATAACGTATGTGAAAAATTATTCTTGTTTTATCCTCTCAGGATAGTTAAGATGGAATTGAATTCACTGTTGCTCACATGCTGGCCTTGACAGAAAAGCCAGGATTATCTTCAGAATCAAAGCTTCATTATTGAGATAAAATGAAAGAGACTTTACCGCTCTTTATGTAATTAAATGCAATCATTATTAAGAAAATTTTTCTGCACAGCTGTTAGGCTGAAAAAAATTTGCATTATCAGTAATCCCTTTATATCTTTGACATGTTTCATAGCTCCTTATGTATTCCCTAGTCTGAAAATGGAAGAGAATTTGAAACCTTCCATAGGTAAGTGTGGCTTATTTCTTGCCTTAATAGCAATTCTATACCTTGTTTTTTTTTTTAACTCGTGAACCATTCAAATGATTAAGATGCCACGTCCTTACAATTTATCCACTCAGTGGCTTGTAGATAAAGGGTCAAATGGCCAAGCAGGTCACAAAATAGTCAATTCGGTTTAGTCTCAAGCTTTGACAACTGAAGTAATAGCCTCCAATGAGGTTGTTAATTAGGCAACTTGTGTCATAACATATGTGTGAGAGTGGAGGTTGCATTGTGTTCCACCATAAGGGTCTGGATAGGTCCATGGTTGGGGAACTGGGGTGACTGGTGTATTACTTAAGCTACTTGACCACATCTGACAAGATTTTCCAATATATTCATTAGTATTAAAAATAGAGTTAAATTTCCTTTGTCTAAATCTCAAATGATTCTGAACTCAGGCAGGGAAGATAGAGGTGCAGCATACTGGGATCCTTAAAAACCCATGTATTTATCCAAGTTCAGTAATTAGTCCAAGCTGAGACCTGAAAGGCCTGGGAATTTCCCATGCCAGTCCCTTGGTAAGTGGCCCTATGCACAGGTCCTTCCTTAAGGGAATCTGTTGTACTCTTTATTTAATCTCGCTGTTTGTCTTGAGAAGTGATTGACACCTAGGAATTAGATGAGGTGGCCTTCTACTCTTTTCAGGTGTCAAAGACAGGCTTTTGCTTACAACACCCGAGATTTGTAAGCTGACTCAGACCAAGCTGGACTCTAAGTCATCTGCCCAACCATTTTAGTCCAAGAGATACCACGGTAAGTCAGAAGCTACTAAAGACCCTTATGGGGCAAATGATTCTGGTATCTTTCTGTCCCTGCTGCCTATCTTTGTAATCATGAGCACCTTGTTTCCAGAAGTTCATTGCTGCCGCTTAGTCTTTTCCTCTCTGGGATCCAATCCTTCTCATGGAAATCAGTGAGCCTATATCAACAGCTGCATTTCCACCTTACATAAGGCCTACTGGGGACGTCTTCCAAGGTGCTGTATGGTTTTTTTTTAATAAAAATATATATTAAAATTTTTTATTTGGAAATAATTTCAAACCTACAGCAAAGGTGCAAAAATAAGCCTATATGAAGAACAACAAATGCCCTTGACCCTGGTTCACTTATTTTTAATAGTCTGCTCCATTTGCTTTATCAATGGACTCTCCTGCTCAACATTTGGGAGTAAGTTGCATACCTCTGGGTCTTTTGCCACTAAAAACTTATTTCCTAAGCAAAAAGATATATTCTCATGTAACAACCGTGCAGTTATCATCTTCAGTAAATTTAACATAAATTTCATACTTTTGTTTATCTGTCATCCATTTTCCAATTTGGTCCATTGACCCAATAATGTTCTGTTGAATTTGCTTGGCCTCCAGTATAAAGTGTAGTCTAGGGCTTCCCTGGTGGCGCAGCGGTTGAGAGTCCGCCTGCCAATGCAGGGGACGCGGGTTCGTGCCCCGGTCCAGGAAGATCCCACATGCCGCGGAGCGGCTGGGCCCGTGAGCCATGGCCGCTGAGCCTGCGCGTCCGGAGCCTGTGCTCCGCAACGGGAGAGGCCGCAACACTGAGAGGCCCGCGTACCGAAAAAAAAAAAAAAGTGTAGTCTAGGGTTAGGTATTGCACTCAGTTGTCATGTTTTTTTGAGACTCATTTAATTTGGAACACTTCTAAAGCCTTTCGTTTTCTTTTATCACTATTTTTACTATTTATTACTATTATTAACATTTGTGCAGAATACAATCCTCCCCTACCTTTCAGAAAACAGAAGAGAATGTTCCTCGTTTTGAGTTTGTTTGATGTTTCCTCATGATTAAATTTAGATTATGTATTCCTAGGCAGAACACTACATAAAAGACACTGTGATTTGATGTCCTTCTCAGGGTATCAAATCAAGAGGCATACAATGTCAATCTACATCTTTATCACCCTGTGAACGTGTCTGATTTCTTCACCTTGCCTTGCAGTGACTAAACAATCTAGAGGGACAATTTAAGATCGTACAAATATTTTGCTCCTTATCAAAATCTGTCCCCCTGACTTTAGCACCAGTTGATGATTCTTGCCTGTACCAATATTTACTCTATTACTGTAATTCCACAATTCCCTTCGCACTTACCAATCAACATTTGGCATTCTTCTAAAGCAAGAGCCCCTCTCCTCTTTCCTTTCTTTCTTTCTCTCTCCATCTCTTTCTTTCTTCTCTGTATAAGTACATATCTTATATACATATATATAACTATATATATTTTCTTTATAAGTCTATACCAAAATATACAAGTAAACATATATATGAAGGTGAATATATATATATATATATATTTAATATATTTTAGTGTGGACTCATAGTTTCCCATTTTTTTACCCCAGTGGTTTATAACCAGTTTATTTCTAAATGCTAGATATCTAATGCTAAAGTCCCCTCAAGAGAAATTCTTGCATAATAGATTGAATGATTTAGGAGCACATCAAATAAATCCATTCCATTCTTATCTTTCTAAGTTTTAAAATTCCTTCTTCCATATTATCCTAAATTTTTTTTTTTCCTGCGGTACGGTACAGGGGCCTCTCACTGTTGTGGCCTCTCCCGTTGCGGAGCACAGGCTCCAGACGCGCAGGCTCAGCGGCCACGGCTCACGGGCCCAGCCGCTCCGCGGCATGTGGGATCTTCCCAGACCGGGGCACGAACCCGTGTCCCCTGCATCGGCAGGCGGACTCTCAACCACTGTGCCACCAGGGAAGCCCCTATCCTAAAAATTTTAGGCATCTCACCTTCATTTAGTGCAGGCCACCCACTGAGTCCATATCCTAGTTGACCAACCAAGCCAACATTTAATACCATATTGGGAAGTTTATGTTAGCACAGTGAGCATATAATCCCTGGTAGGTACACCCATATTGCTATATTTGGCCTGATCAATAGTTATATTTCTTTTTCCTTTGTCTAGCCCTCTTGGAGCCATTCTTACACATAGTCCTCAGCTTTCTGCCAATATATATTAGCAGAGTCATGGCTCCATCTTGATACGTGATGTACCTTTTTCTATGTCAGACTGTATTTGTCTTGTTGGGACAAGCTGGGACCTCACTCTCGGTCATAGCTACAGGGTGCAGTAGAGGCAGAGTTGAGGGAAAGGAACTGTCATCCATTTGAGAGGTGAAGATATCACAGGGTCTCCACATGAGTCAAGGCTTGTTTCATCAGAGAGGGAAGAACTGTTGGCCGAGGTATTTTCACTGGTCTTTGCGGATACAGAGGGGTCAAGTCCATTTGAATCCACCAAAATGTCCTCAGTCAGGACTCCACTTTCTCTTAATAAACGCTCAAGCTTTGACATACAAAGCATGGCAAGGCTTTGCATTCAATTTATGTTGTGATTTAGCAGATTGGAGGAACTGACTGTCTGATTTCTGGCTATGTCAGTTTCGAGGCTGCAAGAGATGATGGTAAATGTTCCGTAAGTTTCTAACCATGTCTTGGGCTGAGAATTGAAAACGCAGAGAGCGTGTCCCTCCTCCTGCTTCTAGCACAGTGTAAAAACAGGATCTGCTCCAAACATCTTAAGGAGGAAAAGATGAAATGCAGAGAATGATAGGCTTACGTTAAGGAAGACTGGAAGGACAGATTGTAGTTGAGGCACCAGAAATGACTTCCACAATCAAGGGCAGAGATCCCCAAGGGACCAATTCCACTGGGACAACCACTGGAACTGAGAGTGGCCTCGGTGCAGGGACCAAGGATCCGGTCTCACAAAGCTAACGCCATACTGCCTCTGACGCGACTCCTATCGAAACAAAAGCAGCAGGAAAAAGGACAGTTAAGAAGGCAGAAAATCTTCAGATTTCCATGACCTTGTTTGTTAGGAAAATGTCAAAAGGGACAAGAAATGCTTTCGAACTCATTTTCACTTTACAAATCTCACTCGAGTGCATTCAATCTGAGGAAACTAATTTGCATCCGGAAGCCTAGTTGCCATGGATAAATGTCGTTTTCAGTTTTCCCAAATCTCAGTCAGAGACAGGGTAGAGATCTAGGCTGAACAAGCCAACCACAGTACTTAGCACGGCCCACCATCGAGAACCGTCACACTTGGACTCACAGTCAAAACCCATTTACCTATTTTTAATGAGACTTGTGAGCAGCAAATACTTGATTCAATGCTCATAGTGTGTACGTATAAGCCATACTCATGAAATTCATAGAACAGATGATTCCAACTCCCCCGGACTTAAGTGCATGACACCTCTTTTCCTCTTTTGTTGGATATTCTTAAATCATAAAAGTAAATGGCACCCAGGGATTTTGATGTTTCGTTTTATACTTAATGGTAATGCATTTTTCTTTTCTAACAAAGCCTTGGTATGTTAAAGTTAATCAACCAATAATTACATTCATTGCAATTAATATATTGCAATTAATATAAATTGCAATTAATATATTTGCAATTAATTAATACAAATTACAATGAATATATTTGCACTTCAGGCACAGCAAGACCCAGCCGATCTTTCAACAACATGGTATGGAAGATCCAGTCCAGCCCTCAGTAAGGAAGAGTCTTATCTCCTCATAGAGGTAGCTGGGCTAATCTGAGTGTGCTGACCATACGACATCCTCTTGACTGTTAACTAACAGATTGGCTAACTTAATATATCTGTTGATATAGGTCGGATGTAAACATATCTTTTATATTGTTGCTTTTATCAGTAACTGCATTTTTAACTGAAGTAGAAATTCATGGGGAAAAAAGGAAAAACACAACTGTAGGCTAATTGGCTTTGAAGCTCTGGGGGATGCATTTTATTATGGAAGATTCAACTGAAAGATAAATGCACATACACAGCATGAAAAGTATCGACCACACGGAAACCACAGGAGAAAGCTCAGTTGGCTTGTGAAGCTATCTGATGCAGAGGTGCACAGACATAAACTAACTTTTATTGTGTTTGTTTTATTTATACTTGTTTATTTCTTCAAAGCAAGGATTTATTATTTGAAAAAGAATTCATTGAAAGGGAAAAAAGACTAAGAGAAGAAACTTTAAAAAGTGTCTTTCTAATATCTTATCTGAAGGTTTTCATTTTGTGGTAAATTATTTTGTTGCATTTTACATTTTAACTTATGCTTGCAAACGTTTACTAGGTGACACATTAACCTTTGTAATTCTTGCCTAAGAATATTTATTCCCCAAGCTCTGTTGTGAAAAGAATCTCCTTTATATAATAAAGTAAGGTGGGTATATATTAGAGTCAAGTTTCAGTTATTATCTGGCCTTTTGTGTAGGAGTAGTTGACCCTTAAGAATACCTTTCCAAGGCAAAGCCCTCTGACTGCTTTGCAGCAATCAAATACCAATGGTGTCACAGGGAAAAACCACATCTTCACTTCTGATTGAGTGTCTAGAAGATTCACTCCATTCTCCAAATCTCTCTGAACAATGTAGATTGATCTTTGGAAGAGATAGTGTTAATAGATATATGGTGCAAAGTTTTAAACGTTATTTCATATGGTATTTTTTAATTTACTGAAAATAAGTATTTTCAATTATATCACAAAAATCAATATTCTGACCCCAACTACAGATATGGAAGATGACACATACAAAAATATCACTATAAGGAAACAGAAGAGGTAGCTGAGAGAAGGGTGATGTGACCTTAGGAGCTGCGAGCAGGGCAGGGAGGGGGAAGGAGATCATGTCGGGCTTTGGCGACTGTTTAACGATTTTTATTCCAATTGGAAGTCACTCTAAGATTTTAGCAGGGATGTGACATGATCCTATTTATGTTTTACAAATATCAGTCTGCTTTTTATACTTTTATAGCAATAAATGTCGTGATGATTTTTTTAAACTAATTAATTATATAAAAAAATTTTTGGCTGTGTTGGTTCTTCGTTGCTGCACGCGGGCTTTCTCTAGTTGCAGCAAGCGGGGGCTACTCTTCGTTGCGGTGCGTGGGCTTCTCACTGCGGTGGCTTCTCTTGTTGCGGAGCACGGGCTCTAGGCGTGCGGGCTTCAGTAGTTGTGGCGCGCGGGCTCAGTAGTTGTGGCTCGTGGGCTCAGTAGTTGTGGCTCGCAGGCTCCAGAGCACAGGCTCTGTAGTTGTGGTGCACGGGCTTAGTTGGTCTGCAGCATGTGGGATCTTCCTGGACCGGGGCTCGAACCCGTGTGCCCTGCACTGGCAGGCAGATTCTTAACCACCGCGCCACCAGGGAAGCCCTGTCATAATGATTAATAGCACATTTTGGACAGAGTATTTATCCCTTTTAACAGATGTTTTCTTCATGATTTCAGCTAGTTCACTTGTAGCACAGACACCATGTGAAAGATGCTTTTAAACACAGGAACCATCTTTAAAACTGTTTCTGAATGAAGATGGGTTTTAACATAAATAAATGTGATATGTATAAAAAGCTAATTTAGAAGATCTGTACATGTTACTGTGAAATAGAAGATATGTGACAAATATTATTAAGTGCTTCACTGTGTTGTTGATAAAAGTTACAATGTGGCTAAACAGTTCTTGTTGTAGGTTAGGTGCATGTTAACATTAGTGTATTAAAATATTTGGACAATATTTGCTATAAAGAATACTGATGTAGCAGTATACAATTATAATGTAATTATAATGATATAATAAACTATTATCAATACATAATTCTATAATATATAATATTATAATAAACAGACTCAGGTTTACTAGTTAACTCAGAGTTTAAATATAATAAGTTAAAAGGCAAAAATATGCCAGCATTTTAGTAGAATTCAGTAAAAAGAATGCCTATTCTGGCCTGTATAAGGAACTGGTAAGACTAACAGGTTTGTACAGACAGTGCATGTTTTTTGCAAAACCACCACTTAGAAAAAGACCATAGCTACCTTTAGGGTGCTGGGTGTTTGTATCTCATTCATATACACAAGTTGTCTTTTGGAATCAGAAGCAAAAACCGTGGCCTATAGCACTGGTTAAAAGCAGGTGCTATTGCTCTAACAAAGAGTAGTTCTCTACCTGAGCTGGTAGGAGATTGGCAGAAACTCCGCTCTTAATAAGGAGAGCGGGCTCACGGTCCCGCAGCGCCCCCTGGAGGAAGACGGCAAAGTCGCAGCCCGTCAGGCCGAAGGAGGAAAGCAAAGAACCTGTGATGCTGATGGGCATTACTGAGGAGGCTCTACAGGCAAGGAAAGACCGCGGAGAGCTGGAAGGGGACAGGACAGACAGCAAGAGAAACGGCGTAACGCAGCCGGTTAATGATTATAACCGCTGAGAACGTCACAGCTGGTAAGGGAAGGTGGCGCAGGTGAATTACCTCTTGATAACAGGGAAATCCTTCACAAGATTTGAAGGTTCTTGCCTATCAGGACACGTGGAAATATTTTGCTTGTGATAATAAAGCATTAAGGCCAGTTTTTTAAAAAGGATATATTATTGAATCTGCCACCTGTCAACTTTGAGAATGCAAACGAAAAGAAGCCTATGAATACAGCCCAGAATGTGCGCTCATGATTCTGTTGTTACGGTCAGAGGCTGTCCTGGTGGTTAATTTACTGCTGATAAATTTTTGATACAGCCACATTATCACTGGGCTCTCACCATTGTACAGGAGATTGTTCCTTCATATTTTCAGATGACCTAAAAATACAGAATACTCAAAAGATAAGTGGGAAATATTATTAGCCAGATGCCTATTCTTTTTAATTACGCACAGATGCAATTATTCTTTTTTTTTTTAAACATTTATTTATTTATTTTTGGCTGTGTTGGGTCTTCGTTTCTGTGCGAGGGCTTTCTCTAGTTGCGGCGAGCGGCGGCCACTCTTCATCGCGGTGCGCGGGCTTCTCACTATCGCGGCCTCTCTTGTTGCGGAGCACAGGCTCCAGACGCGCAGGCTCAGTAGTTGTGGCTCATGGGCCTAGTTGCTCCGTGGCATGTGGGATCTTCCCAGACCAGGGCTCGAACCCGTGTCCCCTGCATTAGCAGGCAGATTCTCAACCACTGCGCCACCAGGGAAGTCCAACAATGTAGTAACTAGTATTTTTGTGTTTTATTTTTTGCGGTACGCGGGCCTCTCACTGTTGTGGCCTCTCCCGTTGCGGAGCACAGGCTCCGGACGCACAGGCTCAGCGGCCATGGCTCACGCGCCCAGCCGCTCCGTGGCATGCGGGATCTTCCCGGACTGGGGCACGAACCCGTGTCCCCTGCACCGGCAGGCGGACTCTCAACCACTGCGCCACCAGGGAAGCCCGCAATTACTCTTTTAAATGGGGTTGGAGAAGAGATGCTCCTGAAGTACTGGAAATTCTGCAAATGTAAATTAGGGGTGCAGGGGACAACTGTGGTTTATCAACAAGAGACATAAAATAGCAATTAACATTTTCAGGCCATGGCAAGGGGGTGTAAAGAGGTGTATTGGACCCTTCTTTGCCGAGGATTTCTGTGGGTTTTTGGTTCCCTGCCAATCACTGTGTCGGGGCAGCTTGCTTAGTGCACTTTGATAACACCATGGCATGTCTTCTGGTTTTAGCTTAAAGCCTCTTGTTGAAAGTGTGAGTTAATATTGGTTCTAATACGACATTCACGTGATAATAAAATAATGCCAGAGCAAGGCTGTCTATTTCACTTTCCAACCACAGCAGGAATTGAATCCACAGCCTCAAAAATGAATTATTTTCACTTAAGTACTTATGTAACTAGACATAAGATCACAACTTTAAAAAGCTCTAAAGACTAATATTTTACGAAGCACATACCTCTGCACATAGGGACTATGGTAATAAAACAGACATGGACTTTCTCCTTCACGGAACCTAGAGGATAATTATTAGTGTTACAGCAGCCATTGACTTGGTTAATTTGTTGCTTGCATTTGCATTTTAAAGAAAGTTTAGAATGTTTAAAAAGATTGGCTTTGGGTAGAAAGTGAGATACCTGACGTTTATTTCAGGCAAGTGCAGAGTGAGGAACCTGTAGTAACGACTAGGACGGAGCCACTCTAGGTAAGGACGGAGATGACGTGTATCATTGTCATGACTAGGACGGAGCCACTCTAGGTAAGGACGGAGACGACGTGGATCATTGTCGTGGGCCGGTGTTCAGCCTCTGGAGTGGATTATCCAATTTGATCCTCACATTGTCTGATGAAGTAGGTGCTCTTACTACCCTCCCAATGCTCAGGGAGTTTGAGGTTTAGCTCCAATTAAATCAATTGCCCAATGTCACACAACTACTAAGTATATATTTTAGTATTTCTCACCCAATTAAAAATCTAGGAAGTGGAAGATTTTTAGCAAGAAATAATTAAAATAATTAGGGCTTCAATACACACAGATAGATATTAGTAAAACCACAGAGGTGCCAGTGTGAGGCATCATGATGTGACTCAATAACTGTCACTACCCTCTGTGTACTTTGTTTTACTGCTCTTACAGACCACCAACTAGCTCCTGCTAACGCTCATTCCGGAAAGAAGTCTTCAGAATATTATAATGATTAGACCTGAAGCTGAAAGGTGGAACTGTCCGTCAGGAGTCATCTCCTGGTTTTCAAAAACAAGCTCTTTTCAACTGTTTGTACACAAATCATTCAGCCAAGAGCAAGACATCAGAAATTCTTAGCAGGAGGC
Organism: Monodon monoceros; assembly: GCF_005190385.1. Taxonomy (NCBI): domain Eukaryota; kingdom Metazoa; phylum Chordata; class Mammalia; order Artiodactyla; family Monodontidae; genus Monodon; species Monodon monoceros. The sequence continues at coordinate 30,240,111 of NW_021703773.1, read as the reverse complement.
AGATGGGAGGTCAGAGCAGATTACTGCAGTCAGTGGGCACTCAGCGAAAGGAAGCTTATAAAAGGAAAAAAACCCCCCCAAAACCCCCCAAAAGGCTTTTCCTCCTCTTGTTCATAATAAAATGCTGACACACTTTAATTCTAGTGCTATGAAAAGTGCTGTTGGACTTCACCATATGGGACTGAGTACAATAAATATGTCATATGTTGGTTCTTGGGGAAGGAAAATGTAGAATATCCTCTTTGTAAGAATCATATTTTCATGAGCCTGCTGAAGAGTAGCTGAACGTTGAATCAAAGCACGAATTCTCAAGACCATCATAATCAGAGTGGGCAGAGTATATATTTGCTCAGGGAAACATCTGTTAAGGAATTTCTCCTGAGTCTCATCAGTAGTTGGCAAGCTTTACTGCATTAACTATGTTTTCATTATTGGCCTGTCGGCAGAATAGTTTACACTACTTGTCCTTCTAGCATTAATTCACTGGCGAAGAAACAGCCTTTTTAATGGCCTGCCTTTGTTGATAATGCTCGCAACAAAATTTAAATTATAAATTCACTCCCTGATTTGTATTTTATTGAATTGTATTCTTGAATTTTATATACATGCAAAGAGCTCTAAAAAGGATATAAATAGTAAGCTATGAAAGGAGTGTGAATCAACTGTGGTGTTAAAATTGACAACTTAGCTACTTTTGTAATATTACAGAAGCTGTATCTTTACCTTGTAACCCTTTGTTCACAGAGATCATGCCATAATTTCTGATACTTCTCAGTGAAATTATTGAAGTTGGGTAAATTATATACATAGAAAAATCTTCTTTGGTCCAAGTAGAGGCACTTTCAGGCAAAATACACTTTCATCAAACTCTCAAATCAATAATAGGAAGTAAAGCATTTTCTGGAAAAAAAGTAGCCAAAAAAATCATCTTCTTTGATATATTTATCTCGTAGATGTATATTGCAGGTGGCGTACATAAAATGTAGGATGGGCTCTTTGGGGATATGTTTTGACATTAAATACATTTGTGAACAGCATGATGTTATTTTCTTTCTAGTCTCCATTCGGTGCTTCCCATGTGTTATGTAGTCAGTAAAAGGCTGTCTTGATAAACCCATTTATATTTTGTTGCGTAATGTTTACAGTTGATTTGCAAGTGATTAATTTTTGAAATTCTGTTAAGAACACTTAACATGAAATATACCCTCTTAAGAAAATTTTAAGAGCACAGTATGGTGTTGTCACCTATAGGCACTATGTTGTACAGCAGATCTCTAGGACTTGTTGATTTTGTATAAATGAAACTTTGTACCTGCAGAACAGTAACCCCCGTTTCCCCTCTCCCCCGGCTCCTGGTAACCACCGTTCTAACTCTCTGCTTCCCTGGAGCTCGACTACTTTAGATCCTTTTATACAACTGGAGTCACGCAGTCTTTGTCCTTCTGCGACTGGCTTATTTCACTTAGCATCATGCGTGCTGGGCTCATACATGTTGCACGCGGCAGGCTTTCCTGCTTTCTGAAGGCTAAATAATATTCCATTCTATGTATATACATATTTTCTTCATCCATTCATCTGTTGATGGATATTTAGGTTGTTTCCATATCTTGGCTATCGTGAATAATGCTGCAATAAACATGGAGATGCAGGGCTTCCCTGGTGGCGCAGTGGTTGAGAGTCCTCCTACCGATGCAGGGGACACGGGTTCGTGCCCCGGTCCGGAAAGGTCCCACATGCCGCGGAGCGGGTGGGCCCGTGAGCCATGGCCGCTGAGCCTGCGCGTCCGGAGCCTGTGCTCCGCAACGGGAGAGGCCGCAACAGTGAGAGGCCCGTGTACCGCAAACACACACACACACACACACACACACACACACAAAACAAAAAAACAAAAAAAAAAACATGGAGAGGCAGATATCGCGTTGAGATCCCGATTTCAATTTGAGGATGTGGAGAGATTGGAACCCTTGCACACTTTTGGTGGGAATGTTAAGTAGTGCAGCTGCTACGGAAAACAGTATTGCGGTTCCTCAAAAAATTAAAAATAGGAGTACCAAGTGGGAGGGAGGGAGACGCAAGAGGGAAGACATATGGGAACATTTGTATATGTATAACTGATTCACTTTGTTATAAAGCAGAAACTAACACACCATTGTAAAGCAATTATACCCCAATAAAGATGTTTAAAAAAAAAATAGGAGTACCATATGATCCAGCAACCCCACTTCTGGGTATATATGCAACGGAATTATTTTTGTACAGCACCTGCTAAAACCATATCAAAATATCATATAATTACTATTATAGAAAAAGATTTCAGTTTTCTCTAACACTCTATCTGGTCAAAATATTAATATAACTTGGCCAACAATGAGCATGGACGGGAATGAATGTACCATTTCCGTTGTGTGCGATATCAACCTGCAGTTGCTGACGGTATTAAGTTTCAGTAATCGTTTAGGTCATCAATCTCTCCAAGCACCTTTCAGAGTGCTTGATGACACTGCAAACACCAAGCTGTGCTACATTAAAAAATGATGAATCTCTGTCCAGGTAAAAAGCTCTGCCCTTTGGCTGTCATAATGCATCACCATTTTGTTTAAAAATGGGTATTCACTGTGCTAAACGGCAACAGGGTACAGGGAATTTTATAAATAGGTGGAATGTTGGCGCTAGCTAATGTCAGAACTTACGTGGTTGAAAGTGCAATTGGAAATCTAGGGAAAATCATCAGTTCCCCATGAAATAAATGACTTTGTTAAATTAAAATCATGGTGATCAGTTATTTAAGTGTCAAAAGATGATTTATTTAAAGTGTCGTGCTCTTCATAGGGTAACTCAATTTTAACTTTAAATTTTCACTCTTAAAAGATAAAGTCTATGTCTCCTACCTAAACATAACTTTACATCATCATACGTAATTTTGGTAATTCATAAAGTTCAGAGGAATCTCTTTCTGATCCTTGCTGTTCGATTCATTCAGCCCTTAGTCACATTATGGCCGTGTTATTTTGTTTTGGACAAGAAGCTTTTATTTTTGACAGGAAATGTATCTCCTGAGCGCACAGTGCAAATGACTGTCTTTAACTGCTCTTCTGCTGATTGATTTATAAGGCAGCTGCGTTCACTCCCATGCAAACTTCCTTATTACTCAAAGGGGGCACTTTACAGATACACAGGAGGAAAGTTGTGCAGTGCTTGCTGTAACTTTTAAATTTTATTTTATTTTACTCTTTTATTTTATTTTTTTGACTTATGTGTTTTGTCCTGTATCTGTGTTTACTATGATAATTATGTTACTTTTGGCTCTATTATCATTCTTTATTCAATGTACATGGTAAAACCTCCATTTTTATCAGCAAATTTTTTTAAGCCTACAGAAAAGTATGAAAACACTACAATCATCACACCAAAGGAACAACACGAAGCTTTATCAAATCTTTAACAATTTGATACAGATTTTTTAAAGAAATGAAACATCACAGAAAGAATTGCAGGCTACCTTTCCCAGACTGTCTCTCTGCCCTCCATTCATATCTTGTTCACTAGAATGTTTGTCAGTTTCGTATATGCATTTATACTATTACTGCACAAGGATCTATACATCCACACTATGTCATGTTTTGTATATTTTCAGTCTTTATACAAATAGTCTGAGACTGTGAATATCATTATTTAACTTGCCATTATTTTTCAGTATTCGGTTTTTGAGTTTTCACCATGTTAATACATATATCCCTGAATGATTCATTTTTAGGTCCTGTACATTCTGCTCTTGATGGAGTGCATCACAATTTATTCAATGAGCAGTTAGGCCTGTGCCCTATCTTTCACTGTTATAAACATGCATGTCACACCATATGTCTGCTTGCCACACATGCTAGGATTTCTCTAGAAGGGTACCTACTTAAATGTTCAAATGTGTGTATCTACAACTTTACCAGGATGGTGCCGTATTGCCCTCCAGGGAATGTGTATACACTTTACACTTTTGGCAGTGTATACAAGTTCCCTATTTTTCCACAACCTCACCAATGGTTAATATCATCAAGCACTTTCAATGTTGTCAATCTGATGGATATGAAATAATATTTTGCTATTTTTTTCCATTTCCCTACTTAGAAATGAGCTTGAATATATTTCCATACCTTTATCGGACATTTGCTTGTCATTGGATTAACTATTCATTTTCTTTCTCACTTTTTTGGTTGTTGGCCTATTTTCTTATTAACTAGTAAGAGCTCTTTGTATGTTCTTATACCTAATTCTTAGTCAATTACATGAATTGCAAATAGCCTCTCCCAATTGGCAACCGATCTTTTCACTTGTTTATGGTTTCTAGTTGAAGAGTTAAAAATTTAATGTATTCCAATCGATCAACTTTCTCTTTTATGTTTTGAGGCTTTTGAATTATGTTTAAGAAGCCTTTCTCTACCTTGTAGATATAAAGATATCTACTATGTTTTCTTTCAAAAATTTTACAGAGTAGATCTTTCATTCACTTAGAATGGATTGTAAAGTATATCTCTTATTTTATTTTTATTATGTATAATAAAATCTGTTCTCACTGTAACATTTATTGAAAAACAAACTTTTCATTTATTTCTAATGCCCTTTCTATCATGTATCAATTTTCTAAATATTCACACGTCTGTTTTTGTCCTCTGAATTCTATTGCATATGTCTAATTTATACCTTTATACCAAGGCTTGTCATTTGTTAGGACAAGACCCACTGAGCCATGCAAACTCATGTGGCACCATTGTTCAAATTAGAAAATCTCTCCTCTTCCTCAAGATGTCCTTGGAGACCCCTTGGAGAGCCCCTATTTTTTTTTTTAAACTTATTTTTGTTGCATTGTTCTCCTATGTGAATTTGGGATAAGATTGTCAAGTTCTATAAAAAAAAACCCACTGGAATTTTGCTTGGAATTGAGTTGAAATTAATAATTCATTTGGAGAGAATTATATTTTTATAATATCATGGCTTTTCAACCATAAGCATGATTTATTTCCCTTTATGCGAGTCCTTATTAATATTATCCAACATGTTATTATAATTTATGTTAGATTTATTCCTAGTTATTAGAGTTGCATGGAGATTCTGTTTGGCTTTGATACTTGGCCAAAACCAGCCATTTAGTGGAACTTCAACCTTGGTTCTTAATAAACTAAACAGCTGCATGCCAACTTCAGTATAATTTCTGGCATCCCTGGACTTGAGTATGATCAATGATTCTGTGATCTCAAAGGTTTCTTTCATATTTAAATATGGTTACAACATCAGCAATACAAATAAAACATGTTATTTGGATTTTCTGTATCTGAATATGCATTTACAAATATACGTAAATAATCTAGATGGTACTCAGAAAGAAAATTCTCTCTATGTTGTTTTCGCGATGAAAAGCTATTTTGAAACAAAAGTGTCTATTTATTATTGCAAAAGCACAATGCTGTAGTAACTAATAATGACTATAAATATTAATACCATGAAGAAAACTACTATAAACTTGCAAATGGTTAAATATGTAGGACAATAAATTTGAGGACTAAGTTAGACTTTGAGAATGAAATTAGCATATTAACAAAGAGTATGTCAGCTACTTAAGATAGAATATTCAATACTTTTTGAACCAACAAATGTTTACACAATTTAAGCAATACGAGGCAGAATGTTGGAGATTACATAATAAATCTAATCTTTGTGCAATTGTTCAGTGTACAGTACTCAAAAATTTAAATGAAGGAAACTAAGAACTCTAATTTTTAGCTATTTAACTAACTTTAAGGCATTTTCTTCCTTAAGAAGCTATAATTGAAAACGAATGCCCATTTAATGGTGCAGCTGTTCTGTGTAGTGGCTGCACAAACAACTCAACAGCTGAAATTTTGGAGGAATAATATTTCCTGCATTATGAAATTTTAAAAAATGATTTTGAGAACAAGCCTTTAACCATTTTCAAGGTTCCTTGGAGAAGTGGTATATTCCAGGGCTGAAGTAGGGAAAATAAGAGATGAGCCTAGAGCATTGATGTCAAAAAGTAAGGAAGTTCTCGGGCTTCCCTGGTGGCACAGTGGTTGAGAATCTGCCTGCCAATGCAAGGGACAGGGGTTTGAGCCCTGGTCTGGGAAGATCCCACATGCCGCAGAGCAGCTAGGCCCGTGAGCCACAATTACTGAGCCTGCGCGTCTGGAGCCTGTGCTCTGCAACAGGAGAGGCCGCGATAGTGAGAGGCTTGCATGCCGCGATGAAGAGTGGCCCCCGCTTGCCACAACTAGAGAAAGCCCTCGCATAGAAACGAAGACCCAACACAGCCGTAAATAAATAAATTAATTAATTAAAAAAAAAAAGTAAGGAAGTTCTCAAAAAGCAATGGGGCAGATCGCAAGGGCAAAGGAGCCAACTTAAGGAGGTCCTGATGCCCAAAGGTGTAGCGATTGCAGGAACAAAATAAATAATGAACCTATAGAACTTAAAAATCTATGAGTCCATACTAATATGAACAAATAAGTAAATAGGTGGGAAGAAAGAATGGCTCTCTTACAGAAAAATTCCAATGAATAAATATATGAGAGAGGGAAACAGTGGATTGCCGTTAGAACACCAGGGAATCATTATTTCAGGCAAGGGTTGCCAGTGCATGCTCAAATTCCTAGGCAAAAATTAGAAGAGAAACAGGATATTTGCCTCGTCTCAAGAAGTCTCCCTTAAGATATTTGATTAAAAGGGGGAAAATTATAACTTCAGAGTGAAAAATTATGGCAGACACCAGCTTAAGCAAGTGACGTGTCCAATAATAAGACATATGGGCATTATGTGCTCCTTGACAAGATGTACTGAAAAGCGCACAGCATAATTGTGGTATTCTTGCCCCAAATGCATAAACTCTATCTGATCATGAGAAAACATCAGACAAATCCAAATTGAGAGACACAAAATAACTGACCCGTAGTCTCCAAAAGTGTGATGCTGGTGAAAGACAGGAAAGACTGAGAAACTGTCACAGATTGGAGAGGACCAAATAAAGTCTTTAATTGTGTTGTACTAATGATAATTTCTTAGTTTAATAATTACGTTTATGTAAGATGTTAACATAAAAGCAAGTTGGAGGCGGGTGTATGAAACTGTGTTATTTGTGCTATTTCTGCAATATTTCTGTAAGTTTAAAATTATTTGAAGATAGAAGTTTAACCAAAATGTACATATTTTATATTGTTTGTATGCAGGATTTCTATATACGTACTAGAACAAACATGTACGTTTGAACATTAAATCTTTGATTATTTGGTTTAATCGGTTTCTGTTATACTTGTTTTAAAATTCCCCACTATGATTGTGGAATTATTAGTTTCTGCTAATAATTCTTTCTGGTTTTGCTTTATGTATTTTGAAGCTGTGTGGTTAGGTGCATACAAGCTCATAGTTTTTCTATTTCATGGAGATTCTGTGTTCCTTTTATCCCTATTAATGCCTTTTGCCTTTAATATTATTTCATCTAATTTTAATATTACTAGAAATATCTTTAATTATTATTAGCATAGTATACTTTTCCAATTCTTTTATTTTCTTCCTTTCTGTATGTTTTTGTTTTATATATATTTCTAGCAAGAAGTTTATAGATGGATTAGATAGTAGTCACAATTTTTATCTTTTTGTATAAAAGTTTAATCTGTTAATATTTATTATAATCACTGATATATCACAGCTATAAAAATATTTTATTTTGTGTTTTTATCTTTGGCAGTGTTCCACAATATGCAGTCTCCCTTTCTTCTGAATGAACAGACCTCTTAGCTGGGCACATGGCTGACTGCAATAAATATTACATGTTCCAGCCACCCTGGAGTTAAGTGTGAGTATGTAACTACATTTTGGCCAATGGGATATAAAGCATACAGCCTTCCAGAGTCTTTATTAGGAGACAGTGGAGGATGTTCTTTCTTCCTCTCCTTCTCCTTCTCCTTCTCCTTCTCCTTCTCCTTCTTCTTCTTCTTCTTCATGCTTCCTTAGACCATGTAGACCAGGACCACATCCCAGAAATGGCTGAATGGTGACTTGAATAGTCTTTCAGGACAGCATTGAACTGTGTGACCAGAGCAGCTCTGGACTTCTTATCTCTGGACATTTATGTGATTAATGTGAGCACAAAATAAACGTCTTCCATATTTAAATCTATATCTGTGTGTGTGTGTCTGTGTGTGTGTGTGTTTCTCATAGCTGAATCCAATCTTAAGAAATCTATCTTTTCCGCTGTAATTTTTCTCCTTCTGTGACTTCTTTGGGGTTGCTAATTTTCTACACTCCCTTCTTTTTCTCTGCATGCATGGAGATCTTATTTTTGTCAGCAAACATATTAATTATATAGTTTAAAATAAAGTCTAAAGTTATTTCTACCTTCTCTTAAGCAAGACACAGACCATATTATAGTCAAATAGACATCGGATCTCCCCGTTTCCATCTGGTTATTATTATCTAGATGCATTGCTGACCAGTAGAAATTTCTGTTATGATAGAAATGTCTGAACTGCCCAGTGGAGTAGTCACATATGGCTGCTGAGAACCTGAAATGTGTTTAGTGTGACTGAGGAAATGAATTTTTAATTTAAATTAATTTAAAATTATGTTTTAAGAGCTACATTTGACTAGTAGCTAAAATATCAGACTATGCAGGTAGAGTTTTAATTATCGTTTTATCTCCATCACTTAAACAAAAGATGAGTCAAGACATACCTAAGCTGTACTCTCTGCCTGGGAGTCCTGTCTCTCTTCTGCTATGACAATCCTATACATTTCCAGGTCTACCTTAAATCCCATTATCATTCAGTACTTACCCTCCTTTCCTCACAGAGTCACAAAATATTCTATCTCAAATCATCTAATCTAAGCCCTTTATTTGACAGAAGGGGAAAAATAGACTAAGTGAGTTAAATCAGGATTATTAACTTTAACTAGTTTTATGTGACATTTCATACTCTGTCCTGGCTTTTGAAAAGTTAATTTCAACGTTCTTGTATACTATGACTACACTAAATATTGCCCATAATAACTGTATATTGATTAAGGATTAGAAATATTCTTTTTTGTATTGAGAAATTTTTATGGTATGTTATCCTATAAATCTGATAAAAAGTGCTTAATTGTACCATATATTAATGGTGATAGTATTTTAATCCTGATTTGAAAATATCCAAATAGTAAATAGACATCATTCTCAACATAAGTTTCAAGTGATCTTATAAATACAAGGTGCTAGTAGCTATTACATATCTGCATTCATATTTTCATTTGATATGATAATCTGTCATAAAATATTGTAATGTCCAATTTAAGTGAAAAAAGGCAAAATACATACCAACTTTAAAGACTTAGTTTATATTATTTACTACTAATCCCACTAAAAAATTAATAATATGACAGACTCTATGGAGTCTAAAAACATTAAGATGACTGAAAAATTAGCATTTTTTGGTGTTAGAGGATATAAAGATTTATGTCTAAGCATCCTGAAATGCTGACGAAGAAACTTTTTTAGGCAACGAAAAGTGCTGCATGGTGATTTTTACATTCAAAAATAAAGGGAGTAAGAAGTAAAACCTTTAAAAATTTAAATCTCATTAGACTAGAATAGAAATTTAGACCTCAAAGAGACCTTAGAAATAATCAAATCCAATCCCTTCACTTGTAATGACACTGAATGTTAAGGAAGTTAACTAACTTCTCTTAGAAAACACAGCAAATTAACCAGAACCAGAGCTACAAGTGAGGTCTGTGGTTCCCTGTCAGGTATGCTTTCCACTAAACCAGGCTGTGTCTTTAGACATCATGTTTGTTGAGAATGTATTTTAAAGACTATGAGACTTTAAAGACAAGATTCATTCTACAGGAAAGTTCATGTATCTTTGGCTTAACTTGTAGGATAGAATGGAGTGTATGGCATTTCTACATCATTATTCCTATGGGCTAAATGAACTCTTTGCTGTCACTTATCAAAGATGAAAGGAAGAAGTATTATCATGAACTAAATACCTCGTCCTCAACATTTCCCCACTTTCTACTTTAATGATAATAACCATTATTATGACTGATTATGCCTGTCGTCATCAACTGATGTAGAATTCTTCGTGAGAGGGCTTATTCGCTTAATGAGATTTTATTAAGCATCTATTTACTACTAAACAGAAACTGTGCTAGGCACTGGAGTGTCCAGTGAAATAAAATGAAGACCTATGACCTTCATGCAGGATACATCCTGTAGTAAAAGCGATCCTTACATATTCTTTATGTTTGCAGCAAATATAATGTCTAGAAACACAGAGTAATCAAGAGAATCGATAGAGTTAAAAGACATAAAGATCTTAAGTAAAGTAGAACAGAAAAGTATTGATTGGTTGGGCAAATAAAATTTATTGATAACCTTCGTGATTTGAAGGATGAGGTGAAACGATGGAATAAATTCTGAGGAAATTACAGTGACAGCATTGAGTGCTCAGCTGAGAATGGAAACTGAAGCTAGAAGGCAGTTGATGGTTTGCAAGAAGAAAGTGGCCCAGGGATTGAAAGTCTCACTGTAGGTGAAGAACAGCCAAAGCAACAGTTAGAAAGTGAGTGCTCTGGGGACTTCCCTGGTGGCGCAGTGATTGGGAGTCCGCCTGCCGATGCAGGGAACACGGGTTCGTGCCCCGGTCCGGGAAGATCCCACATGCCACGGAGCGGCTGGGCCCGTGAGCCATGGCCGCTGAGCCTGCGCATCTGGAGCCTGTGCTCCACAACGGGAGAGGCCACAACAGTGAGAGGCCTGCGTACCGCAAAAAAAAAAAAAAAAAAAAAGGAAGTGAGTGCTCTGGAAATGTGACTGGGTCAGAGGGAAGGAGCCATTCTGCAGTGTAGATTTTCCAGGGATGATAAGATGTATTAGTGAGTGCTCTCCAGAGAATAATAGGATATAGATCTGTATGTATCTGATTGATAGATAGTTAAGAAGAGAGCAGACACTATGGACTGAATTGTGTCCCTTCCCCAAATTCATATGTTACGTTGAAGCCCTAACCTCCAATGTTATGATATTTAGAGATGGGGCTTTTGGGAGGTGATTAAATTTAAATGAGGTCATGAGGGGTAGGACCCTCATGATGGGATTAGTGCCCTTATTAGAAGCAACTCTAGACAGCTTGCTCTCTTCCTCTCCATCATGGGAGGACACAGCAAGCAGGCACCATCTGCAAGCCAGGAGGAGATTCTTCACCAGGAACCAAACCCTGCTAGGACCTGGATCTTGGACTTCCAGCCTCCAGAACTGTGAGAATTACATTTCTGTTGTTTAAGCCACAGCCTATGGTGTTTTGTTATGGCTGCCCGAGTAGACAGAGAGAGGGAGTTGAGAGCGTGTGTGTGTGTGTGTGTGTGTGTGTGTGTGTGTGTGCGTGTGTGTGTGCAAGTGTGGGGGGGTGTTGAAGGAATTGGCTCATGCAACTGTAAGTCTTGCAAGTGTGAACTATGTAGTTCAGGACAGTGGGCTGGACACTAAGGTGAAAGTTGGTGTCGCAGTGTTGAGTCTGAATTTCACAGGGCAGGAAGGCAGGCCAGAAGCACAAGCAGGATTGGATGCTGTGGTCTTGAAGTGGGATTGGGGTGGGTTGTAGAAGTGAAAACAAAACGTCTGCCTTTGGAGTTGACAGTGAGCACACGGAGAGCTACACTATTGGGTAATTCCTCCACAGAAGTCACCCATTTAGTGGTGACATTAGGTACATGATGTAACTAATGCACCTTTCTTATTCTTAGAACACATTCAGAATCTTTTTGCATTCTGTCTCTTCAGTGGTCCAAAATGCAACATGAAGACTGCATAGCTGGTGATACTTCCAATGTGTCTTCAGCTTAGTAACTTGGCTATATTTTTTTCATTTGCAATTACAATTTTAATATTTTCACACATCTTTTTCATTGTGGCCTAACAGTAGATTATTTTCTACAAAATACATGTACTATTGCAACTACTGTCATTATAAACTTACTGAGTGGTTAGGAAATATCATGTTATTACATATAATCAGCCTCATGTTCCAACGATCAACTTCTGATTTTAAAGAGAATTTGGCTTTAGTATCTGTGCTATAAAAACTAAAAGACAAAAGCAATGCACAGACTGTTATGTAGAGGGAGCCCCTGCTTCGTATTTGCAAATCCATAGATACAACATATGCATTTTTTTGCAACTTGAACATAATTAAGCTGGGTGGAAGCCATTCATTTGTACTGTTCTACATTTAAATACAGAAAGACTCTTAGCTCTGATTCCAGGTTGACAATAACTTTACTTGTGAAAAATATAATAGTTAATCCAAGAGAATTAAGTGTGTAAATCTTATCAATGATAAAAATATAAAGTTAAATTCTTTTCAGAGCAATTGAAGGAATGCAGTATTACTATTAAGATGCAGATTATTTTCTATTGTATATAAGTTTTAATAAAAATATAGTGATCCAAGCATACCTTCTCATCAGCTCTATACTTGAAACAATCCAGTTAACCTTCATGCAGCAGGGACATTTTTACTTTACATATTATCTTATAAATACTGGTTTAAAGTTCATGAAACCAGAGGATTTTCTAAAACATGCCTACTGGATATTACACCATAGATTCACATTTCAGCTCAAAGAAAAAAGATAAAAAGGTCTCATACGTTTTGTGAAAATCCCATTCTGGAAAGAAAATAAAAAATCAATGATTGGTTGATTGTAAATCGATTTTATGGCGTATAAGGAATTCCATACCTTCACAACTCTTCACCCTCAGCCTATTTAACCTCTACCTTCTGGGGCTCAAATGCCTGAAGTGAAAGAAATGAAGATACAGGTCCAACAACAGAAGCTCATTTTGAATATTTCAAAGTTATCTCCTTTTTACCGTAGCTCTATGGATGACCTTAGGTATGTTGCTTGCACCTATACAGGGCATGTTAAAGAAATTACATTCCTCTCCTCCTTGATACACTTTTATAGTGCTATTAATGAATTAGCCTTCTGGTACTTTAAATGTATTTTAAAAGTTTTATGTGCTGTGTTTATTGCAAATCTTCTGGTATGCTGGAAAAGTATATGCCAGTATCGTTATAATCTTCCTTTGAAATTCTCTCATATCCATCAAGTAAATGACTAAATTAGCAGATAAATACATTACATACGTTGTTACTGCCTCTGTGCTCAAGTCACCAGAGGCAAATGGTCATGAATGACTAATTCATGCCCTGGGGCTTCTTATCACCCCATGACGGATAATGTGAGTCTCTAAATTCAAATTAATCTCAACAGCTTTCTGATAGCATACTTTCCTTTTACATTTATGAAATATATTTGTGATAGATAAACAAATGTAGATTAGGAGGATGTATGACAAGATACCAGAAACCTGGCTTCATTTATTTTTTTTTCACGTACGACTTAGCATTTTGAAAGTGTTTGCCTCCTTTACCTCTGTGTCCCTTGTCAACATTTGGAGACAGCCAGTGTGCACTGTCATTTCTTTTACTTAATAAGTGTACTTGTGAGTATTTCAACATTTTCTCATCAAGCAAGTGTAAATGTTAAGAGCAACCCTGCTGCTTCAAGTCACTGCTGAGTGGCTATGAGCTGCAGGATTTAACCGGATGAAAATATGAAAGAGTGTGGAAATGTTGTTGATATTTCCTTGAATGTTTTCCTTGAGAAAACATTGGAAGTTACAAGTTCTAATGTGTGATTTACTTATGTTTCCAAGTTATTCGTCCAGCAATAGTTATCACATTTATTTGCTCTTCACTTTTACATGTCCTTCTTTATTAACAGAAAGTGTCAACATAAATTAATTTCTAATTTCATACTATTAAGATGAAGGTTCTTTAAAATGTTTTGTAATATTTGCTCAAATTCTAAATATATTGAGATCTGCTAATTGACTCTGAATTGATCAAATCAATTTCTGTCTTCTAATATAGATCAGGACACGATAGTCATTATGCTTCATTTGTTTTTCATTGTGTTCTCGTTTTTGTGTACACAGTCATCAAAGATCGTTTACTGCACTGGAATGGAAATTCTGATCAATCTCTTTAACGGTGACATTGCAAGAAGAGCTATCCAGTAAGGTCACTTTGAAAGGGAGCCGTGGCTGAGTCTGGTCAACACTGTAAAGTGGTTCTTAACAAAACCATTCAGTACAGCTGGACAGGCATTCATTCAAATTAGTTCATATATCAATCAGAGCTATTAAAATTATAAGTGACAAAATTCAACTCAAACATGCTTAGTCAAAAATGGAAAAGGAATGTTTCACATGCCTAGAAAGGCCAGCAGCAGAGAGGCGTCCAGTGTGACTGGTTGCAGATCAGGTGAGGTCAGCAGACTATTCCATTCCCACTTCTAGGCCCTGCTTTTTCTGTGCTGGCTTCATTCTCAGGCTCCACATCAGGGTCTCTGGGAGCACCCAGCTCCCATCACTCTTACTGGTAGCAACTGCATTCAAAAATAGCACATTTCTCTCTCCAAAGTCCCATTAAAAAATCCTTAGCTTGACAGTCATTGGCCTGAGTTGGGTGATAAACTCATTCCTGAATTCATCTCTGGGGATGGGGGCTGTGATAAATTTAAACTCGGTCACATGCTCTTGTCTGGTTCCAGGGGCCTTACCTAAACCATGTGCACTGAGTATGGATGGAAGGCGGTGAGGTGCAAGGTCTAAATTATACCCAATATGATGTGCTGCCTTGGCGTCTGAAGCCAGGTGGGCCTTGAATAGCTGGACCACAAGGTCCCGTCCACATTCTGCTCTGCAGAGAAGGCCACCTAGCCCAACAAGCCTCCTCTCAAGAGGACCGGGTACAGTGCCTGCTTATCCCTGAGTCATGGATTTCAGTTCCCTACCAGCCTGTGGAATTATTCAAACAAGTTAATCACATCCTTCTGCGGGAGTGAGGGGCACTCCACCCTCTTGATACTACAAAGCCACAAAGCCTGTCTTGCACAGTCCCTGGTTGTTCACTCTGTTCCCAGGTGCAGCCTCCACGTGGTCCTGTGTGGCCTGCAGTGTCCTCCTCCCACTGGTTGTGTGTATGCGTGACTAAGGAACTGCTGTCGACCTCCTCTGACCAGTGTCGGGTGTCCTGTGTTTGGCCATCCCCATAAGGGAATCCTCCCTCACTAATGTGAATAAGAGGCGATTAAAACAGGAAGATTCCTCTAAAAATCAGGGGTTACTCGCACATAAGGATGAATGAATGCTGAGGGTAGGTTCACAAGCCACTAACGTTAATTTTAGTTTTGATCCACAAGTCCACGCATGTTCTCTGCACCTGGAACTTCTGGTAGGAAGAGAGAATAAAACTAACAGATCTTCCCAGAGAACTTGAGAATGACACCATTTCAATTTAGAACCCCTTGCCTGAAGCAGGTCAGGATTATAGCGTAAAGAGAACCGGGACTGATTTTCTTAGCTGACGAAGCACTGCATGTTATTATCTCTTCTATTTTTTGGAAATTCACTGCACTAATTAACACTTTAAGGCTCCAATAAGCCCTGTAGTAAAAACATCTAATCAATATTTTATATCAAAAATTTCTCAGACATATTTGACACAATATATTTTCATATCATCTAGTAATAATGAAAATATTTAATAAGATATAACACTGTTGGGGAATGCTGATATATTCTTCATCTCTGGAATGTTATATTTTTTAATAATTTGTTTAGAATACCATGGGAATATCTTAAATCTTAATAATCCTACTGAATATAGTCATTACAAATGAATATTGTGAGAATTATTTATGTGGTCCTATCCTTAAGAGATCTATGTCAGAAGGATGATTAGACTTAGATACTTAACTATTAGACTTAGATATTCAACTATTTAAGTTGAATTTCAGTTCTTTCATTCATTTCTCTAGATTAAATCCTTTACAGGCTGTTTCTCCCTTAATTTAATTTCAGAATATAAATCCAATTGTTATAAAACCAAAAAAACTATCAAGATTGTTATCTCTCTTTTTATTGTAAATCCATGGGGGGAAAATAAGATTAACCTTAGACTTTCTGACCTAAAATACCAACATATTTTAAAAGACTAATATTTCAAATACTAATTTCTTTTTTGAGAAAACTATGAAAAAACCCACTTCTAATATTTGTCTTCTGTGGCCTTCACCACACTCCTGAAAGAGCATATTAAAAATAACATGTGATGCAATTATGATAAATGGTTCAAACAAATTTTCTGCACACTTTTCTGTTACACAACAAGGAATCAATTATGCCAATAAAAACAACAGTAACCCACAACCCATGATCAAGTGGTTGTGATTTTAAGTATATATCATTTTTATTTGCACATCCAACTAACAACTATGTAAACAGTCTGAGTTTTATCTTTAATCTATACCATATAATTATGCAGAATTTGGGGTAATCTTTTTCTGGAAAAATGTGACTGGCTCTCAGTGAGGAAGACGGTTTTATTTCTTACAATAAAAGCAATCATGATAGTTTAGATATAACAGGGAAATACCTGTTAATAAGGTAATTATTGCTGTTTTTGAAACAGTGTTACCTTAAAATGAGTAAAGAAGGTAAAGAAATGTATTTTTAAGTCTTATAAAAGACATAATCAGAAAAAATTCTGATGATTTAAAAATAAAATATCTTAGATGGAAAGGAGATTAACTGCATTCATTAGCAAAGTACTCTGACATGGGGGGCAATATATGAGGATTTGGGGGATGTTTCATATAAAATATGAAAATATTCCAACTTAGTAAAATCTCACATGATTCTCCTAGGTCCAGAAAATTTATTTTTGAAATTTCTATTTCTATTTTTGGGGGGGAAAAATAGAAATTTCTATTTTTTGGGGGGGGGGAAAACATGTTTAAATCCTCTCCAGTTCTACATTTACAATATAGACATGAGCAAGGTATAGTGACAAATAAAGTGGCACTTGCAAAAACTCCCATGCTCTTTCTCCTGTTCTAGACAATGATTTTTTGGATTTATATACATGATACAAATCCTCTTGAAATATAAACAGACGACCAACTCTGTATCTATAACTTTGGACCATTGGGACAAGTGTGTGTGTGTGTGTGTAAATTTAGTCCCCAGTCCTCTTGACAAGGGAAGCCTGGGTGTTAATGTACAGGTGGCTGTATTTCTCCTCAGCACCTGCCACAGTTGTAAATGTGTGATGATTTGTGTATGTTCGTTATTGTCTGTCTCTCCCTCTAGACTCTTACTCAAAGGACAGGCAGCAATACTGAAGCACTGGCAAATACAACAGAGATACAAATCCATACCATACATGTAAAATACACATGTAAAATACATGTACTTTTTTATTGCTGCAGTAGCAAATTATCTAAAATTTACCTCTTAAAACAACACAGATTTATAGCTCTATAGGTCAGAAGTCTCACTGAGCTAAAATCGACGTGTTAGCCAGGCTGTGTTCTCTCTGGAGGCTCTCAGGGAGGACTTATTTCCTTGTCTTTTCAAGCTTATAGAGGCTCTTGCCTTCATTGGCTCCTGGCCCTTCCTCCATCTTCAAAGCCAGCTGTGTAGCATCTGCCCGTCTCCCTTGGACTGACACTCTCAACTCCCTCACATAAGGATCCTTGTGATTCCATTGGGTCCACCCACATAATCCAGGATAATCTTCCATCTCAAGATCCTTACCTTAACCACATCTGCAAAATCCCTTTTGCTATATAAAGTACCATATTCACTGGGGATTACTATGTCAGCATCTTTGGAGGACCATTATTCTACCTGCCACAGGTAGAATATATACCTATATACCTATGTATATATCTAATGGATATAATTCTCAGCCTACAAATTTAGGATTAAAAAATTTTTATGTATTCTTTATAATTCAGTTTAAATTATCTTTTGATCACTGATTTTATAAAGGTCTTAAACACAATTTCAGCCGGGATTGTGTCCATAAAATGTCAAGGTCTAGGGAGTGGGTATGTGAGGAGTGCCCAAGAGGGCCCTAGTTCTTCAGTCCATACAGGTTTGCCACTGAGATATCCTGCATTCCCATTAGAGACGATATATTACTTAGAAGCAAGAGTTTATATAGTTCCTATTTTCCATTTATTCATCCATCCATTCATTCAATAGTCATTGAGTGTGTATGTGTGTTGGTCCCTGTACCCTTGGAATATAAAACATGAACAAGGCATCTAACCCAATCTCAAAGAAACTACTGTCTAACAAGATGAACCCATAAATAAATCACTGTAATACATTCTAGTAAGTGCAATGACGGAAATGTGCATGATGTATTACGTGAGTACTGAGAACAGAGATCTAATCTAGCTGGGAGTGGTGTAAACTTTGATTAGCAAAGGCTCCTTGAGTTGCTGACAGTTGAGACTTTACAATGAGAAAGAGTTAGCTAGGAATATACAGGAACTGCTAGAGCCAAACCTCAACATTCCTTGAGGACTAGAGATATATTTTCAATTCAACTCAACAAACACTTGTCGAACTGTGATGCATGTTAAGGAGAAGTACGATGACCTAGGAGAACGTTTAATACCGATACTTCCCCTTGTCAAGGGGATTAGGGAGAGCCTCGCTGAGGAAGTTACAGACATTAAACATGTAATTACAAGTGTGATGAGTGCTACAGAGCAATGCTATGGTGATGCAGGGAAAAATAATTTAACCCAGTCAAGAGGGTCAGGGACTGCCACACTAAGAAATCAATGTTTAAACTGAGACCTGAGCGATCAGTAGCATTTAACAAGGCAAGGAAGAAGAGCTGAGTGCTGGAAGAAGAGTTAGGAAGCTGTTACAGCATCCAGACAAGATCCTGACTTGGGCTGAATGGTGTCAGTGGTCAATTTATTCAAGAAATATTTAGGACACACAGTATTTATTAAGTTCCTCTTATGCTGAAGGCACTATGCTAAATTCTGGAGCTACTATAATGAATGGCACAATGCTAAATACTTTCAAACTGATTCATGTTTGAGACCTAGAGTAAGCAAGACACAGAGACATGGGCTAGATCACCAAAGTTTTATACACCATGTGTCATTCTGGTGTCTCAAACAAGGGTACTTGGACACTTTGGCATTTGCATTTTATTTGTCATCTAGTGCCTGTTTGGAAGATGAATTAGAGGGTGATAAGATTATAGATGGGAATAGATGTAAAAGAGGCCACTGAAGTAGTTCAGGTAAATGATGGTGGGACCTGAACTAGTACTAGGAGATACAGAAAAGAAGAAACACACATGAGAAACAGTTGAGAGGTGAAATTAGAATTGATGGTTGAAAGAGGTAGAGAGAAAAAAAAGCAAGAGTCAAATATGAAACCCCAGTTTCTAATATCAAGGGCTGAGAATGATAAAGGTGAGTCTAGGGACAGAGTAAGCACCCCAGGACTACTTGTCAATGACCGACACATAACTACAGCCTGGATTATCCTGCCAACCTAAAGCCAAGTATAATCCTGCTTTAATCTTCCCCTGTTTTCCCACATGATGAACACAAGTTTTTACTTTTTATTCAAACCATTGGTGATAATTGTTTCGTTGTCAGTTTTTTTCTGACGCTTCAAATGATGGGGGCAGAGGGAAACCCGGAAAGACAATGTTTTGGGAGAAAATCTGTTATTAGTCGATGCATTTTTTTGTAGTCAATACACTTTCTCCCCTGAGTATAAATTGTTCACTCCTCTGAGCATTGGAAGAACAGCTACTGAAGAGTTGTTTATTTTTATATGAATAGCTTTCAGGCGAACCGTTTACTGATATTGATCAAATTACAGTGAAAACCACACCAGCACTCTTCCCACAGCGCCATTATTCTCTCCTGGTCACCACCCAAGCAAAACTATATTCTGGGTAAAAAGGAAGAAACACATGAAACATACCCTCTGGAGACCAACAACAAATAATCACAAAATTACTTCCAAATCCCAGACTCAGCGCCGGCCGTACAATACAACTCACATCCTTTGGATTTCCAGCACCTTACTTGTTATTGTTGACTGTGTTTTGTCACACATCTATCTTGTCACACATCAAACTTTGAGGTCGCAATTTTTGACTTTATTTTATAAAAGAGGTGACTTTAATTTTGCAATAATATAATAAGTATTATTAGTATTGACATGGAGAAAGAACTGCAGATAGGAGTCTCAATAATGAAAAAGAAATACCCTTCATAGACGTGTGTTATGTTGTTTCTCATGCCATTTCTTCTAAAAATTGTATTTTTGTTTGGCTATAGTTCATTCCTGTCATAACTTTCATAAAACTTGACTTTCTGTTCCTCCTACATACTGTGTTGGCTTCAATTTCATATTTGATTAACTTATAGAATAGATTAGTTATAATTTTTTAAAAAGAGAATTTAAGGCATATAAATGTGCATCATAAATGGCTAGGAGAGAATGATGAGCAAAACATTTTTTACACAGACTTTTTTTTATAAATTTAATTTTATTTATTTTGTATACAGCAGGTTCTTATTAGTTACCTATTTTATACATATTAGTGTATATATGTCAATCCCAATCTCCCAGTTCATCCCACCCACACCTCCGCCACTTTCCCCCCTTGGTGTCCATACGTTTGTTCTCTACATCTGTGTCTCTATTTCTGCCCTGCAAACTGGTTCATCTGTACCATTTTTCTAGGTTGCACATATATACGTTAATATACGATATTTGTTTTTCTCTTTCTGACTTACTTCACTCTGTATGACAGTCTCTAGATCCATCCACGTCTCTACAAATGACCCAATCTCGTTCCTTTTTATGGCTGAGTAATATTCCATTGTATATATGTACCACATCTTCTTTATCCATTCGTCTGTCGATGGGCAACACAGACTTTTTTAAAGCACAAAAAGAAGACAGTTTCAGCCTGCCAGCTTTGCCAGCCAAGTTAATCTCTCCTCCTGCCCTGTCGCCCCTGCAGATTCATCACACTGGCCTCTGAATTTGGTTAAACAGTAGCAGCTGAGCCCCGTACAGCTCGGGCAAGTCTGAATGGAGCTCACTTGTTCTCTTTGACAAGGATTTAAAAGTGATATTTAAGAGATTATTATGCTCAAACGAAGCCATTTGTTCAAGTAAACTGCTGGGAATATCTTGTTTCTTTGGAGGTTTTCCAAAAATATCTAATTCTTCTTGATCAGGGGGATGTAAAGAAAAGAGAAAGTCTGGTTTATTATCTGGTGATGACTTAAAAAAAAATCAGAGTCACGGGTTAGAGTCCCTCCCTTGCAGACACAAACTTTCAGGCCACCCCTCGTTGGAGTTTTCATAGGTAAGAAGAGACTCAGGTCCTCCCACTTGAACATTTTTGACAGCTTTAAAAAGTTAGGGGATTTGCAAAGCGCACATTGTTCCAGGAGACAGTTTCCCTGCTGGGTTTTAGCATTTTCTTTGTAAGTAAAATGGTCCATTTCAACAGCTTGGGTGTGAAAATTGGCGCAGGTAGGTCCTGAAATACACAGCCGAGGTTCTTTAAGATCTACTGTGAGCAGGCAGTCTGTGAACTTCCTAACCTAAAGCCTCCTCTGATTCCTAGGTAACCAGTCCTGATTGCTATTGTCTTACATAGTTAGGAAGGAGGGAAAGAAGGAAGGAAGGAAGGAAGGAAGGAAGGAAGGAAGGAAGGAAGGAAGGAAGGAAGGAAGGAAGGAAGGAAGGAAGGAAAAAGAAAGAAAGAAGGAGGGAGGGAGGGAAGGAAGGAAGGAAAGAAAAGAACGAAAGAAAGAAAGAAAGAAGGAAGGAAGGAAGGAAGGAAATAGAGAAAGAAAGAAGGAAGGAAGGAAAGAAGGAAGGAGAGAAAGAAAGAAAGAAAGGAAGGAAGGAAGGAAGGAAGGAAGGAAGGAAGGAAGGAAGGAAGGAAG
>NW_021703773.1:30125059-30218186 GCF_005190385.1 Monodon monoceros | reverse complement strand
AAGGAAGGAAGGAAGGAAGGAAGGAAGGAAGGAAGGAAGGAAGGAAGAAAGAAAGAAAGAAAGAAAGAAAGAAAGAAAGAAAGAAAGAAAGAAAGATCTATCCACTGAATGGGCTCCTCCCAGTGAGATGGCCCCTGGCCCTGCTGCTAGGACTCAGAGGCCTGACATGGACCCTGTGGCAGGTGAGGCTGCGTGGCCCTGGAATTACTGTTCCTGCAGACAGGTGAGGAGCTGCCTTCTACTGGAGGCCTGGCTATGGGTTCTCAGCAGGGGAAGAAGAATGCCTTTCTTGGTGTTAATTTGCCTGTATTATCTCTCCTTGCCAAAGAGACTGGGGTTCCCAGTATTCATTCTTATGTGATCTGAGTTCACTCACAAGCACGACCACTTTCTGTGGTTCAAAATCTGCAGCTCAGAGGCCTGAGTCTGGGCCAGAGTCAGCTGTGCCACTAACCCAGAAACAGCACCTGTCACCACCTCATTCTAGGCTCAGGGGCCATCACTCTTGCCCTGACTCTGATTTTCACAGGGATTTTATCTTAGGAACCTGTTGCCCTTCACTGTGCTTCTTGCTTCATTACCTCTAGGTGTTGGAGAGGGCCCTCTCCATCCATCACAACTTACATGAAAACTGTTTTTGAGAAGACAGTTTCGATCTCTTCCAGAAGGTTTTGGGGTCCTATTCAAACCTATTCCTTCTTCAGTCACCTTCAAGCTTTCATTATTAATGCTTTTTTTGAAAGAATAAAGTTCTCTCTTATCAGCTATACTGCCACAACTCTGTAGGTACCAAGCTGCTGAAAAACCCTCTACCCAATCTGTATCTGTACCACACCTGTATCCCTAATCTACCCCATCTCTATTTTTATTTCTCTTTCCATCTTTTGCTATCTCCATCCTTTCCCCTTTCTCTATCTCTCAAACTAACATATTCTTTACCTTTTCCCCTGCTTAGCTCTGTTAAATTTTACTAGCAATATTTCATCAATAGATGAATAAACTGGTGTGCTGGGACCTCAGGGGTGATTCTAGGGTTTGAAATCACATGGTAGCCGGAAAAGAAATCTGGAGAAGACATGAAGGCATCCTGAGGAAACGTGTCAGGGCTTGATGAGCAGTGGTACGAACCACTGAGGAAAGACAGACATTCAACATGACTCCATGCTGACCACCCGACTGATTTAAAGAGTGCCGGTGGGATCAATGCCACTAAGAGAGTTAAAAGACATGAGTTATTTTGCAGGGGAGGCACAGATAAATCTGAGAGTACATTTAGGTATCTAAGTGGGAAAGGCCATCGCACTGATAGAATTCCCAGGACCAAAGATGACTGTGGTGAACTTTGGCTACCATCTTGGTACTACGTATATATGTCACTGTTCACAGATGGTAAAATCAGTCCTTCATTCTCACTCAAAAATGAAAGAATCACCATTGGTAAAAGTAAAGTTTTGCTCTCTTGCGAAACAGAAAATGCTAAAGAATATCAACGAGGTTCTCGTATATTTACATGAAGAAACGCAGAGTGTTTACTGAGCCGTAGTGGGCTTCTGCGATTCTACCGTTCAGGAGACTGACTGTGAAAATTTTTCAGGGCCAAGGAAACCTCAGACACATGAATCAGGACTTGGACACACCTCATCAGATTTGAAAATCTAAGCCTGTTGTAAAACATACTGGAAACGACATTTACCGAATAACTTCGCAGCCCTGGCCCAAAGCCCTAACCCTGAAGAAAGGAGGAAAAGCACAGCCTTTTGCAGAAAAGGAGCCCAACACTCTCTGTGACAGTCTTCATCCTCCTTTCAATGCCTTTGCCTTTTCTTCTGAGATCTATGTCCAGTCATGTGATTGTGTTTCATAGCCAGTTAGGATAAAGGATTGTAGAAAAATGGAAAGGGGTAGGGAGGAAGGACAGAGTCTTGTATGCGGCCTAGTTTGATGAAATGTCATGAGCCATTAAAAGGCGTAGCTCATAAATAATGCTTTGTGATTCAATTATAAATAAAATACTTCCTCCGCTTCTTTTTTCTTGTCTTATGACAAAGCTTAATCAATTATGCGTTTAATGCCCACAAAAGGGCTTTAGGAAAAGGTCTTTCTAAACATACAGAATGGTATAAAACTGGGCAGCTAGACACACATAAAGTGATCAATATCGCCTGGCACTTCCAATTTTCGGCTTAATATTCACACTTATTTTTCTGTCAGCAATTCTTGATGTGGGTAAACAGATTAACACCATTCTCACGTTATCTGTAGAATTCTTTTTGAAC
The DNA here is from genome assembly GCF_005190385.1 of Monodon monoceros. Taxonomy (NCBI): domain Eukaryota; kingdom Metazoa; phylum Chordata; class Mammalia; order Artiodactyla; family Monodontidae; genus Monodon; species Monodon monoceros. The sequence continues at coordinate 30,215,910 of NW_021703773.1, read as the reverse complement.
CATTTCAGATAACAGAAAAATAAAGCCGAGGTTCAAAACTTATAAAACATTGTAAGGCAATACAGTCCCATAAACCCTAAAATGTCAATGCCTGTTGTCTGTAAACATGAAATTTAAATTCACAATCATTTTTTTCAAAACTGAATTGTGCATTAGAATCTACCTACTCACAAACGCTCATTTTACAGATAACAAATCAGAGGCCAAAGGTGTTCAGTGACTTGCCCGCAGGCACTGAGCTAACTGGCGTTGAATCAGAGATTCTGGAGTCACTGGGGTGGAGGTGGGCTTGGGGGTGTGATGGGAGTGGGGAGAGGGGATGGTGATCTTCACAAATGATCTAATAAAAGCTGAAGAAAGTAGACTGCGGTCAAAGTCACTCAGATTCTCAGTTCTTCAAATATCCTACTTTTTATAAAAGAAAATGAAACAGTGATGCGTATAGTGTATTTCCATAGGCTCTAAAGTACTTTCTTATTTAAAAATCACTTTCAGTAAAATCACAAACTGAAGTAAACTTGCAACATTTTTTTGAGGTTCACACAAGTTCATTATGTTGACCAGAAATCATGTGACAGTTATTTGAAGTTTTGGCAGAGACTGCTAGGAAAAAAGTCCCTCCACAGTCAGAAATGACCCTTTCACTCCCTCAGTCAGAGATTTAAACAGTGGGAATATTGGGGAATTAACATTTGGCTTAGTACTCTTATGGCTTCTCCAGCTTGGCTGTCACCACTAGGTACCATTTATCCTAGCCCTTTTAAGATTTTCTAGTTCCATGGGTCAGGAATGTTCAGATCACTTTTGGCTAAGTACCCATGTTAATTTCTTCCTTCTCCCTCATTTTATGGACTGGAAACCCCCTCTCACTTTTCATTTTATGAATATGAAACAAATGCCAAAATTTTAGATTTAAAAAGTTATTATTCAACACTTATGGCACACTCAGGAAATCTTACCTATAAGAAAGCTAAAGTTGCTAAAGTAGTAGAACAAGATACAGTTATTTCATATTCAGCTTTGTTCTGTTCTTTTTCTATTTTTATACGTTGTGTTTCTGTAGTGATGAGAGCCAGGTATTTCTTTCCCCCAAATTCCTCATTAATGAATAATGAATAATTGCGTCGAAGCACAACCTAAGATGATAATTCTAGGCCACATCTATAGAAACCTTCACATTCTAGTTCAGAAGTTGCAGGGACTGGAAATTAGGGCTGAGGTTTTTGTATACATGAAACAAAGCTCCAAATAATGCAGTTATGAAACCCAAAACATGGTCTGCTGAACGACTGCTTCCCTGCTTGTATTAATGTGGTTCAGTATGGCGCCCTCTAATACTGGATGGAGTTTACGACTTCTTGAGAGGGCCCCATTGCTCAGACAGGTTGAGTTGCTGTCACTGCACACCTGTGACATCAGAGTCCTCTGACCAATTTAGCTGAGTGGGTTAATGTATGGTGACCATGAACTCAAGGTTGCAATCACTCCTGGCTTCTCAGAGAGAAAAGCTACTCTGCAACCATTAACTGGAGGCCTTTCTCCACTCACAGATGCCTGCTGCTCTTCATTCCTAGTCGTAGAAAGCGACAAAAGGCAAACCTACCAATTCCGCTACAGAATAAACTTAAAGCTCAGAGGTTAAAGGTATATCACACAGCCTTGTGGTCAAGTGCACGGCTTGGAGCTTCGTCACCCTGTTTTGAAATCACAGTTCCGGATTAAAAAAAAAAAAAATCACAGTTCAGCCTCTTAGCTGTGTAACCTTGTGGAAGCGATTTGACTGTAGAGGTCAAATCGGATATTTAACTCACGAGATTTCTGGGAGATTTAATGTGCCTGGCAAATAAGAGTCAATAAACATTAGCTATCTTTATTAATTATTTCATTTTTATGTACACATGGCTGGTTTCATGTCTACTCTTCCAATAAAATGGTCAACATTTATTCTTGTGTTGAGATCATTCTAGCAGTACTTCAGCTGTTGACTCCCATATACAGTCTGCATTATGCAGTGCATTGCTAAGTCACTTTCTGAAATGTTCTTCATTTATCTGTTCTTTGCACAGTATTTAATAAAATTGATTTTCATCATGATCGATTTTCTTCATATAGATCGGCTATGAGTGGTAAACAAGTGATGAGCACCCTTAAACCTTTAAACTTACAGAGAAATTGCATACTGTGCAGAGTCCTCACATACTCCTCACTCACCCTCCCCTGATGCTTACAAATTACATAATCATGGCATATCAGTGGTGACATATCGTTTTCAACAAAAAGGAATACTTAATGATAGAACCTTTTTTTAAAAAATAAAATATTATTCTAAAAATAATCAGTTACATTCTTACTTATTGTGAAGCGTCATTTTTTTCTTTGAAAAGTTTAATTAAATGTGATTTATTTTTTTCAAAGGGCACTGCTTAGTGTCTTACTACTGATAGTTACTATTACTGAAATTGTTTCAGATTTGGAACATTACCTCTCGGTAAATATATGCTGGAAGAATAAATAATCCACTCATTAACTGGATCGTTCATTCTTCTAGCATATATTTATTGAATTCGTGACATCTGAAGAGCTTAAAGTAAGTTGCATGTTTTGCATTTACAGAAAGGTAATGTTCCAGTCTGTGTTGTGCAAAATAGTTTCGTGGCTCCTCTCCATATTACTACAAAGTTTTGTGATTAATTTATAGATTACACACACACACAAAAACACCTAACCACATGAATGACATCCTGAAAATTTCAGCTTTTAATTAGTTGATTGGAATTGCTTTTTTTAAAAAATTGGGCCACGAATGCATTTTCCCTGTGGTACTTTTTCTGTACACTTACCCTGGAATCCTGTTAAAATTCCAGGTAAGGAAATCAACTCATTTGTGGTCACACTGACGTTTTTTCCCACTAAAATATTAGCTTACTAAATAGTCATTACCACTGAGATATATTTTTTCCGGTGTATTCTTTTTATAATCTCTCCCAAAATATTTCTTCATGCAAGATTAATATACATTACATGTTAGCCTAGACATTTTATAAACATTAACATTTTGATCCAATTTCCACATTATAAAAAATGTTCTAAAATTTGCTTGTGTCACATTCCTGACACACTTTCTATATGCTTTCCACCAGTATTTGAAATGGATTTTAGTTTACTGCTGTACTGTATCTGTGAATCATTCCAGCTATTTTACTGTAGTGGAAAGAACACGTTTCCCCAACTCTGACAATAAAATTATAAGATGGAGAGTGACCAATACAAGGATGAAAAATAGTTTTCAACTCCAGTGCTAACTCTGATCAGAGAGTGCCAACCGGGATTTCTTTGCTAAAGACAGTTTGGAAGCCACATCCAGCACTAGTGCAAGGGTGCTCCACAGACATGGTGTCATGTCATGGAGTTTAATTGGAAACGACTAGTCAATAATTGGTGTTTTATTAAATAGCAGCAGTTAAAATCCACTAATTCCGAGGGAGGAGATTCGAATGATAAACAATTCATTTTCTTAGCATATTGATGCTGTCTGATCATAAAACAAACCATGTGGCCATGGTCTGGTTGTAGTCTAGTTATTCTCATTTTACCGCTTGTATCAACAACGGAGTGACTCTTGCGGCATCTCCAGCTCCACTTATTTCTCGGGTACATGTGAAAATGGTAGAGATAGTAACCATGGCTTGGGAGGAAGTTTGGGAACAGTGTAGTGAAATTACCATACAGCTGTGCAGCATCACAAAAGAACAAACCCTAATCCTTTGTTTTCTCATACTTTTTCTTTCTTGGTATATCTCAGAGGTGTTGTTCTAATGGGCTGGCTTCACAACTGACTTATGAGAAACGTGTCTGACAAACATCTGATCCTTTTTATTATTCATTCAAAAGGTATTAATGGAAGCCAGTCCATGTCAGCTACCATGTAACACTAGGAGCCGAAATCATTGTGATCTCATGGAGCTAACAGTCCAATGAAAGGAAAGAGAAACAACCACTACAAAAACAGAAACAAAACAAATGTAAATTGTGACACAAGTTATAAACACGACAGAGAAAGGCATTTCTCTGTCATTTTAACACATATACTTGGGCCTTATATTTCATACGCTCCATGAGTATATTACGTGAGCTTCATCACACAGGTGACAGACATTTCTTAAAGATAAAGTTCTTAATGCTATTCAATGCACTGAACCATTAGAGATTCTAGAACAGTGTTGTAGTGAATCTCTAACAAATATAGCCTGGATAAAGAAAAATAATTAATTTTGAAGTCATATTTATTATTGTATTACAAGGTCGGTGTTGTCACTAATTTACATGGATGGGACAGTTAATTCCAGAGGTATTACCTATTGTCAACTTATGTTTTGTTTAATGACATAAGAGTGTGTAAATAATTTCAAATGCATATATAATGCATATAAAGTAACTGAAACATTGAGAAATAAAACCATAACAGCTAACATTACTCTTGGGATAGAATCCATTGACACTAAGTTATATCTTGATGATAGTTCTTTACCTCCTAGGAGAAATGGGGCATAATTAGTTTTCATTTGTTGGTTTTCTTGAAATAAAGTAACTTATTCAAACTCAGTTCAGTTCTTTATCTGAAGCCAAACTCAGTGTCAATTAGCTATTGAGATTTTAGAAAACCTTGATTAGTTGTAGTCACTGAAGTTTCTCATTGACTCCATGTTTGATAGAAAGTTTATATCATATACCTTAGTTAATATCAAGAATAAAAGAAATACTTATATTTTTGTATACAATGTGTCTCTCTTCCCCTTTTGTTTATTTTTTTGATTTTTAGCTTTGATAGAATATGTCTGAAATGATGAAATAAACGAAGGTACTAAGTATGGTGGAAAATAAAGCTGTCAAACTTCAGAAGAATACAGATTACTACAGACAATGCGCTCATAACTGGGAAACATAAATTAGACCTTCCCATCAGGCGCTTTAGAGCAACAAACCATTTTAAAAGCTTTCAAAGCTTAAACTCTCTGGAAGCTTTTAAGATTCTGTGAATCTGAAAATGCACGTTTTACAATGACCTGAGAGCATGGGTGCAGATTTAGGAGAATGACTCTTAAAGATGGATGATGTCTTAAAATTTGTGACAATACTATACAAGCACATTCTCATACATTTTTAAAAGCACTGGTATAAAATATTGCGCTGTCTTTGGTGAGCTGTTTTAAATAACAAAACACAACAGACAAGATAAGCCTTGGGCTGAATCTAAGAGTTTTCTTGATTCTGAGATGGATAAAAAACGACTAATTTCTCAGTGGCAATTTAGTCAAAAAATGAAGGGCTTGATATCTTTAACATAGACAGAAGAGAACCTATAAAAATGTTTTTATATTAGTATTCATCGTTGGACAGCTGAATGCATGAAATCTTATTTGGGGACCTGAGAATTTAGACTACCAGTTTGGTTATTTTCACTCAGAGGTTGAATAAACTGAGATTTTTTAAAATACCTCAAATTTCAAGACTCTTTAAACATATACAGTCCAAGTACCATGTATTTTTGGTAAATCTGAACAAAAATCTTAGGGGGTCTTATTTCTTTATTTTGTTGCTGTTGTTGCAATTCATTTTCCCCCAGCTTCATTGAGGAATTGTTGACATACAGCATTGTGTAAGTTTAAGGTGTAAAACAATAATTTGATATATGTATATGCTTCTAAATGATTATCACAGTAAGGTTCATTAACATCCAACACCTAACATAGTTACCTTTTTTTTGGTGCTGTGGTGAGAACTCTTAAGGTCTACTATAATAGCAAATTTCAAATATACAATACTGTATTGGTAATTGTAGTCGCCATGCTGTACATTACATCCCCAGAACTTATTCATCTTATAACGGAAAGTTTGTACCCTTTGATGACCTTTGACCTATTTCCTTCCACCCTATCTCCCACCCTTGGCAACCACCAACCTGTTCTCTGCTTCTATGAGTGCATTTTTCAAGATTCCACATATAAATGAGATCGCACGGTATTTATCTTTCTCTGTCTAACTTATTTCACTTAGCATAATACCCTCAAGGTCCATTCATGGCAATATTTCCTTCTTTTTTATGTCTAAATAATATCTCATTGTCCATATAACACATTTTCTTTATCTATTCATCTTCAATGATGACGGATCACTTAGGTTATTTCCCTGTCTTGGCTATTGTATATATTGCTATGAACATGAGGGTGGAGACATATCTTTGAGATAGTGATATCATTTCCTTCAGATATATACCCAGAAGGGGGATTGTTGGATCATACGGTAGTTCTATTTTTAACTTTTTGAGGAAACTCCATACCGTTTTCCATAGTGCTTGTACTAGTTTACATTCCCACCAACAATGTACAAGAGTTCGCTTTTCTCTACATCCTCATCAGTACTTCTCCTTTGTCTTTTTGATCACAGCCATTCTGATGGGTGTGAGATGATATCTATTGTGATTTTGGTTTGCATTCCCCTGATGATTAGTGATGTTGAACACTTTTCATGTACCTGTTGGCCATTTGAAGATCTTCTTTGGAAAAAAAATGTCTATTCAGGTCCTTTGCCCATTTTTAAATTGGAGTATTTGCTTTTTTTGTTATTGAGTTGTGAGAGTTCCTTACATTTTTTTGAAGATTAACCCCTTACCAGATGTGTGGTTTCCAGATATTTTCTCCCATTCTATAGGTTGCCTTTTCATTTTGTTGATCTTTTGTCCTGCACTGCAGAAGCTTTTTAATTTGATGTAGTCTCATTTTTTTGTTTTTGCTTCTGTTGCTTGTACTTTTGGTGTCATATTCGTGAAATCATGCCATGACCCATGGCAAAAGACTTTTTTTCCTGATTGAGGGATTTTAAAACATGTTTCTAAGAGTGATTTGAGGCACTGGGAGGCATTGGTACTATACATGGTATGAAACAGTCTCAAATTTTACAAACACTGTGATTGAGATTGATGGAAGCTACAACACTCACTTTCCCTTTTGCTTACACCCATTGCCTAATAGTTTTTTTTGTTGTTGCTGTTGTTTTTTGGGTTTTTTTGTTTTGTTTTAGTTTGGCTGCGTTGGGTCTTCGTTGCTGCGTGTGGGCTTTCTCTAGTTGCGGCGAGCAGGGGCTGCCCTTCGTTGCGGTGCGTGGGCTTCTCATTGCGGTGACTTCTCTCATTGCAGAGCATGGGGTCTAGCCACGCGGGCTTCAGTAGTTGCAGCACGTGGGCTCAGTAGTTGTGGCTTGTGGGCTCTAGAGTGCAGGCTCAGTAGTTGTGGTGCACAGGCTTAGTTGCTCGGTGGCATGTGGGATCTTCCCGGACCAGAGATTGAATCTGTGTCACCTGCATTGGCAGGTGGGTTCTTAACAACCGCGCCACCAGTTTTGGTCCACAGCCCCAAGCTTGGCCCCTCACCTCCAGAGCTTCCTGATGCACAATTTCCATCATAGCTGTCCACTCACTCTTAGGTGCATTAGTTAGATTCTGTGCACATAAGTTACATGTTTCCAGGAACTGATAAAAGTTTAGCTAGGATATTTGCCTCAGATTATCTCCTTTATCCACTCATGTGGGTTGAAGTTCCTTTCTCTCTCTATTTGTGGCTCTTTGAAAACCTTCAACTGAACTCTTTCTCCCCAAATTTCCCCTCAGATCATTCTTGCCTTATAATCTCCTAAAGGAGTCCTCTCTAGCTCTAACCATGGACATTGAGACATGATTTTATAGTTTATCTCTGGCTCCCTACACCTTCAGATGGAATTCAGAGATTATCTCTCCAACCGATCTTCCCCCATTTTTAAAAAATTAACTTTTGATCTTGGAATTTTCTGATACTTTTAACAATTTGGTAAATTTCCAACCCTTGGGTGATAAGCAAATTATGAATTCTGAAACTTTTGATTGTCATTTTTTTTGACAGTTATATTGCGAGATATTTTTCTACACTAATTTTTATTCATCCCCACAGCGGAAAAGTTTAGAGAAAGACAACACTGAGCTAATAGCAATGTTGGGAAATGGGCAGTCTTTCCCCAAAGAGTCTTTCCCCAAAGTCTTTCCATTGGTGGGTTTCCCCGGTGGCACAGTGGTTAAGAATCCACCTGCCAATGCAGGGGACATGGCCTTGAGCCCTGGTCCAGGAAGATCCCACATGCCGCGGAGCAACTAAGCCCGTGCGCCACAACTACTGAGCCTGTGCTCTCGAGCCCACGAGCCACAACTACTGAGCCCGCATGCCACACTACTGGAGCCCGTGCACCCAGAGCCCGTGCTCTGCAACAAAGAGAACCACCACAATGAGAAGCCCGCGCACCGCAAAGAAGAGTAGCCCCCGCTCGCCGCAACCAGAGAAAAGCCCGCACGCAGCAACAAAGACCCAATGCAGCCAAAAATAAAATAAATAAATCTATTAAAAAAAACCAACCCAAAACCAAAGTCTTTCCGTTGGTGGACATTTGGTGAATTCACCAAAATCCTTTCTTTGCAGCCCTTGGGTAGATGAGTTGTTAGCACATTAGAATGAATCTAGGTTTCAAAAGCAGATTCACATTAACCAAACTCCTGACACTGTCAGAAAACCAGGAGATCAATGTGGTAACGTGAGAAGCAGAACCATGTTGGTGAATGGGAATCCTCATGTCAGCGCAACTAGCTCAATGTTTTTCAATTGATTGAAGCCAAATCATGATCAAAAGTTTGCTTGATGAGAAGAGCAAGGAGAGGGAATCATACAACTAAGTTTTTAATGGATGCAGCAGAGACAGCTCAACTATCCACACAGGGATTCCTGAGTTATATTGACTGTGATGCTGTGTCAGTCAGTGTTATTACAGAAGGATGAGAGCTTATGGAAAGGCTGTTGGCTAGCTCACAGGGTCATGGAAAGGATGGGGAGCCAGGATCAGAAGGTGAGCAGGAATGAAGTAAGTCTGTGTCAAAGCCACGCTAGGGAACTCGGGGTGCAGCAGCTGGCACTGGTCACTGGGGCCAGCAGTGTGCCTCCGACACTGAGGTCCCTTAAAACTCGATGAGCTGTAGCTGCTCTGTGCCCAGAACAGTGTCCCCACTGCTTCTGCTTCTCTGCTTCTTTAACTTCGCATTCCAGGCCTGGTGGGTGCCTCAGCTTAGCTGGGCCTCCTACCAAGACACATGCTGTATGAATGCCCCAAGCACGGAAACAGAGTATGATATCGGGCAGCCAAAAAAAAGGTGTGGGGGGGTAAATATTCATCAGAACTCCTTACGGCCACAGTAGGCATCCTCTCCCCGCAGACAGCGGTGGGACAGGAACCGGTATCCCAGTAGTATAGACATCACTGTCATGCAGGCCTGGTATCAAGTAAATTCCGAGTCTGCCCCTTTCTTACAGTGTTGGAAAAAGAATGAAAAGTGCTTAGTACACGGCTTGGAACACAGGAGGTGCTCATTAAGTAGAAGTCACTACTGTCATCTCCACTTCTGCCCAGCCTTCATGCTAATTCGCGTGTCCTCTCTGCATTGGGTTAGCCCTGGGGCCTGGTTGGTGACTGTGAACAGTTCTACTGTCATCCTTTATGTGCTGGTTTCATAGTTTATTGGTCAAGGGCAATGCAGTTTTCCTTATTTCCAAGTCCTAGAAAAAGCTTGACTTATTGTCCACTGACAACATTTATAAGGGTTGTTATAGAAAGAATAAATAACATTACACATGAGAAAATGCCTCGCTTGTTACACAGCACATATTAGGAATTCAAAGGTATAAACTTTTATACCTTTTACTGGAATGTTCTTTTTTAACTTTTGCATCCCCAAACAAAATTACAGATAAAATCAATTAATAAAAATATTGACTGAGTTGTAATTTTGTTCAGTACCACAACTACATTTCTTACCCTTTGACACTCAGTCGTGTATAATGATCTAGGCACCGCATTCTGGCGATGGGCTGAGTGGTAACCCAGAGACACACCCTATTATCTTAGTGCAGGGTAAGTTTCAGTTTTAACGAGATTTAGCACACCATTTCCAATTTAGAACAAGAAGTCTATTTTCTCCCTCATTCTTGGAAGATATAAACATCTCTTTCCTAGCAGGAAAGGTAAAAAATGTCTCTGCACGTTTCCTTTTATAAAGCATATAATATTTACTAAGCATCTATTCTGTGCTAAAGCCATTGTGGGGTTATATTATCTAATTTGATTCTCAAAACAGCTCTGTGAGATCAGAGTTATTTATTGTTACCACTGTAAATTTTTTTAAAAAGTAGGTAAATTTATTTCACTTGAAACCTGGTTAAAGAGAAAGACGACTTTTCCAGGTCCTTGTGTTTTCTTTGACTAAATAAGACATTTCACCTGTTTTCTTAAGAGTGTCACCCAAAACTCCAAGACTCACTAATAGAGTAATAAGAGAGCTGGTACCCCATCTGCATCAGAACTGAAGGAAGCCAGAGTCGCCCCACTTTCCAGTGTAGTGCGTATGGATGTTCACACAGGCAGCAAAACACAGTGGCTGAGAACCCACAGCGAAGCCAAACTGCCTGGGTTCAAATCTCAGTTCCACCACTGATGAGCTGTATGACCTTGGGAAAGTCACTTAACTTCTCTGTGCCTTAGTTTTCTCATCAGTAAAATTGGGGATAATAGTAATAACTACCTGAGAAAAAGTAAATGAGCTAAGTATTTCAATTTTGCTCACTTAACACAGGAGGAAACAGACTCTTACTTGGGGGGAAGTGGCAAAGGAAAACAATGTTTTCAAGTCAGAGCCCATATTTCATCTTTATGTTTCCTCAGCATCTTCCATGGTGTCATTAGCAGGTAGATGTCCAATAAATGCTTCTCAGATTAACAAATAAGTAAATCGCTATCTATAAATTTATTATGTTGGCCTTTTTTTGGGGGGGGAAGTCAGAAAACAGTGAAAGAGATAATATAAGCAATATTCATTTAGAAGTCCCCAAACTTTATAATAAAGAAGGCATTTAGACCTTTCTCTTAAATGGTTATAAGAGGGTTGAGGCAATACCTTTCTCTTTAAGGAGACAGAGACATATTAGCAACAGTGTGGTATTTTAAAGGCAGACTTATGAGGGCTTAAATCATGGATCCACTACTTACTATACTTATGGCCTTGGGAAAATAACTACTCAGCTTCGACATTATTATCTGTAAAATGGGGAAAGTAATATGGAAATATAAAATTAGACTATGTATGAAATCACCTGATATATGTACAGGCACACAGGTGTGCATTCTCTTCCTGTTTTGGTAGAGAAGCTCTTCTAAAAGAAGGTAGAAGTGGAATGAAATTTGTTGCATGACTTGCTGGGTCCACTCTTTTGAACAATCAGTAGAAGGACTGAAAGAATAGAAGAATAGAAAAAATAGAAGTTTAATCTTCCACTCCACTGTGGAGTCATATAATTTTTTTAAATTGAAGTATAGTTGCTCTATAATATTGTGTTAAGTTTCGGGTGTACAGCATAATGATTCAGTATTTTTGCACCTGAAATATGTGAGAGCATTGCCATTTATTGCTACCTTGAGTGTCTAGTTATAAGTTGTTCTATTGCGACAAAGACAAGTGTGAGGCAACCCAAATTTGAAACAGACAGGGCAATCAAATAGCAACCCGTCAGTAAGAAGTACTTTTTAGTAGAAGACAGAGAAAATGCTAATCTCAGAAACCTAGTAATGAGCTTTCACAGACTGGAGAAATAAGAAATGTTGAATTAGCTAAACCTAAACAGGAAGAAGAAATATTAGGATCATTAATAAAAAAGATAATAAAGCAAACAGAAAAGTCAAAAGATTGGAGGCCAATAAATTTCTCTAGTAGCTGTATTGGTTTTTGTTTACTTTCTATTTCTAATCAATATTGCAGAGAGCAACAGAGGTGCAAAATGTAACAAAAGGAAAAATAAAAATTAGGAACTTGAAAGTAACAGGAAGAGAGATGATTTATCATAAAATTTAGGGCTTTGGGGAAAGATCCCAGAGAAATTACAGTTTAAATTCTTGAAGGGAGAAAAGGAAAAACTGTTAGTGGAAAGTACTGAGCAGATTTGTGAGGTCTGGAAAAATAATATTGAGTATAAAGTTTCTGCAGACCAAGGGTATTTTTTCTCATCCAAGACACTTTACATAAGACATTATTTAAACTGCTATTACAAAAAACTATATATAAGAAAATGAAGATTTAAGGTTTAAGCTTTCCTTGGAAGTAACCAGAGCTGAGTTTCAATTAGCATTCAAAACATTTATCTCAGGTTAAAGTATGAAATAAAAATAATTAATTGACATTATAAAAGTGCTATATAAAAAAGACATCAACTCCTAACCCCAAGAAATGAATCTTGGATTTTTCATGGACCAGAGTGTTAAATCTGTGAAATCCCCTGAAAACTGAAATAATCTAATTTATATTAGTAATCTTTACTCTCAGAAGAATGCAGTGTTTCTTAAGGACAGAATTATGAAAAATTAAACTTGTACACACAATGGAGAGATGTGTGACTAAACTACCTTATTAAAAATAAGGCACAGAAACAGAATAAATAACCCTTGGATTGATGGTACAGGCTCCAGTGCAGGTACAGTGACATCTGGCAAGATTTTTTTTTTGCGGTACACGAGCCTCTCACTGTTGTGGCCTCTCCCGTTGCGGAGCACAGGCTCCGGATGTGCAAGCTCAGTGGCCACGGCTCACGGGCCCAGCCGCTCCGCGGCATGTGGGATCTCCCTGGACCGGGGCCTGAACCCATGTCCCCTGCATTGGCAGGCGGACTCTCAACCACTGCGCCACCAGGGAAGCCCATGGAAAGATTTTTAATGCTGTGTATTTAAAATATTGCTTCCATTTATCCTCCATCCTTTATCCAAGGAAAATAGTTCAAACATAGAGAAGTTACCCGAATGATTATTTTCTCCTCTAAGCTGCTGAAAGTCTCCTTACCACTTTTAAAGCCCTAAGCAATAGAGCAAATCCCTTAACTACTAATACACCTGGCTGTAAAATTTGCAGTGACTACCCATTTGTGCTTTTTTTAAATTATGAATTGTGATGAGTTAAATTGACAGCCATGTCTTGCTGTAAAGGTCTATTCTGACATACTTTCATGAAGCAAAGAATAAAGGAAATTTGGATGCAATCTTAAATTAAATCATTACATTCTTGGAATCTGTAGCTGTAACATATCTAACAAGTATTTTTAAGTAAAGATGTATTCTTCTGGCAGTTTTTCCCAACTCTACACTTGTATAGTGAAAATAAGGAATTTAGATTGTAGACATTGTCAGACCTCAATATTAGGAGAAAAATAGACTATTAATGTCGTTATGCCTTAATTTTAGGGCAAAATATTAAAAAGAATGTTAGGTAAAATTGAATGAAAAGATTAAAAACAACTTTGATCACCAAAAACCAGGCCAGCAATCTATGGGCCGATTCTCACCCACTGCCTGTCTTTGTAAATGAGTTTTACTGGAACACAGCCATGCTCACTTGTTTGCATATTGAAAATGACTGCTTTCGTGCTACAATGGTAGAGTTGAGTAACCTCAGCGAAGATTGTATGGCTGGAAAACCTAAAATACTGACAATCTATAGCAAAAGTTCACCGACTCCTGATCTAAAAGATCATTGGAAACAAATTTTACAATAATTCTTAAGCCATGGAAATCTTACAACTCAAGATTAGGGCTGATCATATCCTTTTATTCAATGATTTATTATTCAATTTCTACGTTATATGGAAAACTGTTTTTTTTTTTTCTCCAAGAAAACTCTCTGATTGATTCAAAAGTTATAAATTTTGTGAAGAACTGGAGATGAGAAAAACCAAGCAGATTGTCTAAAGGCTCTTAATCTGATCAGCTTCAGAGAGTCCATAAGCTATTCAAACATCACACAATGTTTTTCAGTTTGTATGTCTGGGCATAATTCTTGTGTGAAGGTCCACAGTTTTCCAAGAATGTAGTGATAAAGGCTCAAATGATTTTCATTGCAGTTCGTGACTCAAAATATTTAAGAATAACTGATTTAGACAAATCTGAATCTTTGAAGATATGGATTATGAGGCCAAGAAGCTTAAAGTACTTTTTTCCTCAAAACTGTATAACTAGAATTAAAAGCTAGAATTTCTTGCTCCCAGTTAAGAGGTTTTTATTCACGTTGCTGCCAATTTTCCAAAACAAATATTATTGTGACAGAAAAGTCAGAAGAGTTAAATTTTTCTGGAATTAAATATAGGAAGCAATTATACTTTGTATCCTCTTTTAAGATGCATGACTTTTACTTTCATGATTTTAAAGACGAAGATGGGGAGGTGAGATTGAGGTATTGGGCCTGGGTCTCTTCAGGTCCTGGTGGTTTATGTGGCATCAGTGCAACTGATGCAGTTTGCTGTGAAGCCAGTTGAGTTTACTGGTCTAAAGCCATTGCCAAATATAAAATTCAGAGATAGTCAGGAGAATCATTTGACTCCAATACTACAGCCTTCCTAGTATCCCAAAGCTGGAGACATTATGGTTTGAACTTTGCTCGGTTTTTCCACTTTTACTGTGTGCTAGCTCCTCTTGTGTTTTTGAGTGGGGAGAAGAAAAAGGGAAACGAGCAAACATCTCTTTACTTAACTCTCTGAAGTTGCAATTCTCTTACTGGCGGGCTGCACTGCTTTATAATCTTTGTATATGGACCTCCTGCTGGTGTCATGCTCTTGAGAGGTCTGCGTAGCTCCTCTAGGTATTGGTGTTGGTTTGCATGTGAGATTTGCTCACCACTTCTACCTGTCCTGCTGGTGGCATTCACAAGCATCCTTCTACTGGGACTGCCTCTTTCCCTCCCACTCTGTGCCAGTCCTGGCAAAGCTGTCACTCCTAATGCGTCATCACAGCCAGCTCAAGTATTGTGCCTATGCAACCATCTTCTCTATCCCTCAGCAACTGGGAACTCAAGGGGACTGTCTGGGCTTCCTCTGTCCTTGCTGGTCTTCTACCAAGCCACTTCTCTCCAGTTCTCCTTTCCTTTCTTCAAAGTTTATGGGTAGTTTAACATATTTTCTGACTAAGGAAATTCCAGCTAGGGAACAAAATGCCAGTTCTCTCTCCTGACAAGCATATTCTATCTTTAAATATGATTCTTCTGGAATCCCTATCTTTTCATCACCTTGGTAAGCAAAAGCTGATGACTGAAACACTGTCCTCCTGATAAAGGAAACTATGTGCATTTGCTTAGGCACCACTTACAGCTACTAGGGATATTCCTAGAATCGTATGGAGAGAGAAGTATGGCCCCAGTAGAAGAGGCATTAGGGCAGTTTCTGACCCTTCTCCAGAAGTCTTGAAGAGAGATGGTTGCCTTCACCTGCTTAGACTTTCTTTAAAATGTGGAGTATTTAGTGTATTTTGTCATCAGCTGTTAGTCTTTACTACAACAATGGAACACGCTTGTGCGCGTGAATTCACAGTATGGGTGTTGCTATCTTGCCATGTCATTGTTGATGGACATAACAGTAGTTCCAATTTTCCTCTATTGCAAACAATACTGCCATGAGCATCCAGATTCATACCTCTGTATGGACATTAATTAATTTTTTTCCTAGGGAAATACTGAGAGGGGAAATTGCTCAGCCATAGGATATGAAAATTTGAAATTTTAATATGTAATTGACAAATTGTCCTCAAAAGTGACTGACTATTCTAATTTATTTCTCCAAGAAACATAAACATATGCTCAAATGCATTGTGAGTAGGAATGTACGATCACAGCCACAATGAGACATTTCTCAATACTCATATTTACAAATGTGAACTTTCATACACTGCTGGTGGGAAAGGAAGGGAATAGGATTCAGGCGGTGTTCACATCTGTCACTTTTTCTCCAAATCTTCATCATGAAAAATTTCAAACTACTGATACTATTATAACGAACACTTGTATCCTCACAATTAATCCACACACATAAACACACACACATATATACGCATGCACGTGCAGACAAACACAAATCTGAACCATTTGCAGACATCATGACTGTATTTCTAAACACATACCTCTTAGCATGCTTTATTTTTCTGTCTATTAAGTGAGGATAACTATTTATTATATACTTTACTTGTGACGAAAAAGCAAAATAATATATGTAAAACACCCAGCACAGTACCCAGATCATGACAAGTACTTGAGTATGCAAAACTGATATTCCCTAAACAGAAGTATGGAATGAGTATCGTGTGTGTGTGTCTTCTTAAAGGAGTATTTATATTTGTTTACACATTGTATAAATAAGCTTCCCTGACTACTGCTCTCTCCTTGAAGAAATACAATGAAGACTACTACCTGCTAGATATCTCAGTGCAGATATCTAGATTAATGAATGATATTAACCTAATAGTGAGAACCTACCCTATCAGCAGAAGAGTGACTTCAGCTTACTTGGTCTTTTCCCATTTTTAATTTTTAAAAATTAAAACCCACATATGGGATGCTGATCCGTAAAAGAGAGACAAGAGAATTTTCAAATGTAAAAAGTTAAATGAATATCTTTTTACAAAAGTTCAAAAAACTGCAAGTCCTCATTTTTAATATTAATTTTTACATTTAAATATTTTATTTCTTTGTTTCATCTAATCATAGCATTACTATTTAAAGGTAAGAATGCTGTCCTGAATATTTTCAAACACTCTTCTTAATGAACACATTTTAGGAATTCTGAAGACAGAAAACAAAAACCTTATATAGAGTAGGTGCTTAGTAAACATTAGTTAATTTCAGTTGACTGCAGGTATGAATTTTTAAAATGAATTAATGTTCTTTGTCAGGAGGATAAAGTCTGCATCCAACTCTTTCACAAGAAATGAACCTTTTATTGGCAGTTATTATAATTTATAAATTTGAGTCTGTCAAAAACCTTCAAACAGGCCCACCTTCTGTTTCCACTACAAAAAAATCTTTATTTTTTATGAAGTAGTGTACTTCTCATACATATAAAACACAAGGTGAATCCAGGTACCTTGTTTGAAAGAGTTTGCAGGAACCATCTTTTCACATATGCATTGCTGCTAGAGATTGGAATATGCACAGTGTTGGTTACATACAATAAAGTCTGATTAATTAACCTTTATTTTTTAAATTCATATGCCACAGAATGCAAGTCAATCAGAAAATTACTTTCAGTAAAATTTCACTACCAGATAACAAAATGAAGTCATTAAGAATCTGTATGACAGATACCAAATAACAGTTAAGAACCCAATTTTCTTTGCTGAGTTGGACTTAAATAAAATCTTCACTTAATCTTTGGAAGAATAGCTCTTTGTTATTAATTAAATCTAGGATTTTTGCTGTTGAAATCACCACAGTAGTTTAGTTTTGTTTTTGCAAGGCTATGAGAAATGTAATTGCTGCTTCAACACATATAGTACACTGCACATAAAAATGTATCTCATGCTTTGTGAACAGAAACAAAAATTCTCAAGCAGTAACAATTATATCAGTGGGAGTTCTGCATTAAATTAAGCTTGGGGGAAGGAAGAAATGTGGGCTGTAAACAAGAAAAATATTTCTCTTAAGACACTTAAATGTTAACTAGGTGTATTAATCAAATTGTGATGTAATGCTCTACAGAGTCAGCTATAAAAAGTGTTTTCCATTACTTTTCTACCTTCACGTTAATTTTTTTGCTGTAAAAATTAACTGCCATATATAGCAAAAGAAAAGCACCTAACTTGATGTATAATTTCCTTTTGAACCAAAGAACCTATAGCATTTCTGTGTAAGAGAAAATTAATTGTAACTTTACATTTTATGGCAGAAAACCTTAGCACTTTGGATATCTATCTGCCTGATTTTTTGAGGGCAAAAATTATTTCTCATTCTTTTTTTTTTTTTCTTGGCAAATTTCTAGTGACAAATGCAGTTCCTGGAACATTCTTACAGCTCATCGTTTGTGGAAGGAAGGAAGGAAGGAAGGAAGGAAGGAAGGAAGGGAGGGAGGGAGGGAGGGAGGGAGGGAGGGAGAGAGGGAGGGAGAGAGGAAGGAAGGAAGGAAGAAAGGAAGGAAGGAACAAACTTATGTCAGACAATCTGACTCAATTAGGAAATTCTGGAAAGTTCTCCATATATATGAACAAGTGTCAAGGAAATGTACTTCAAAGTTCACTATATTTAAATACTAGGAAAAACTGGTTAATGCCCTTCTAAAAATTAATTTAACAAATGCATTTTAATCCATAGAAGTCATTTCTAGTTTTAATCTTGCACATGTTACAACATTTGTTAGGTTAAATTTCCTTATGTGAATGACGATGGAATAAATAATCTCTAGATTTTAGCCTTGCTCAAATGTTTATCATTCTGTAGAAAAGGAGGCAGATAAGGGAATGCAGATTGCCTTCTCCATGTTTGATGGTTGCACAGAAAGGAGCCTCTGGGAACATTTAGTAACAGATAACGTAACACTATGTGTCCTCCTGACTCCTGCCCAGCCAGTGACCATGGTAGCGACAGCAGGAATGATGGCACTTGGGCCAGGGACAAACCTTTTAATTTACCACATACACAGAGGACCCTGCAGGGAAGCTCCTACCTATATAGCATTTAGAAACTTACATTGTTCCTTGGAATATTATTCAGCAATAAAAAAGAATGAAATAGTGCCATTTGCAGCACCAGGGATGGACCTAGAGATTATCATACTAAGCAAAGTCAGAAAGAGAAAGACAAACACCATATGTCATCACTTACGTGTGGAATCTACAATGCAACACAAATGAACCTATCTATGAAACAGAAACAGACCCACAGACATAGAGAACAGACTTGTGGTTGCCAAGGGAGAGGGGGTTTGGAGGGATGGAGTGGGAACTTGGGATTAGCAGATGCAAACTAGTATCTATAGAATGGATAAACAACAAAGTCCTACTGTAGAGCACAGGGAACTATATTCAATATCCTGTGATAAATAAGAATGGAAAAGAATATGAGAAAGAATAAATATATATGTGTGTAAAAAAAATGGAAAGAGACAATAAAAAAATCACCAATGAGAAGCTTAAAAAAAAAAAAGAAACTTGCATTGTTCTTTTTAAGAAGCTTGCATTGTTCTTTTTAAGTGGCTAAGTTAACCTTGTTTGCTACATTACACAGCACCTTGTCAATGAGGATGGAAAGAAAAACTGTCCCTCCTGACTCACCCTGTACTGGAAATAGCTGGGCCTAACCTGAGTTGCTATTTGTTTTTATCTTATAAACGCTTAATAGATATTTATCTTGTGAGTATTTACCTTATAAACTCTAAGGAGATATTGAGAAATTATGCAACCTATTACACTCTCATCTTCTCCTTGGCTTCCAGAAAAGCCAATGCCAAGTGTGTGGTTTTTAGAGCACTGGGCTCTAGGGTATTGCATTTTGTGCCTCCCTCAATCCTAGTTTCATCTTAATCCTTTAATTTATATTCCTTTGCCTTATTTTTTTGCTTAATAATATTATTTTGTACCCTTGGAACAAAAAATCCCATAAATAATTAAGCAAAACCATGGATACTATTATATTAAAAGATATGTGTTGCTACCTTAGAAGAAATGTCTGAAAAACAGGAAAATGTATTGAGAATATTTCTAGCATATATAAGGACAAGACACCAAGGATGGAATGGAGTATGTGTGAAAACAACATTCCTGCGTGTACTGAGTTGCCACTTGAAGAGAGCTAATCTCTCTCTACGTTGCTATGAACTGTATTTCTTCAAGATGTGTAAAACTGGCAAGACCCTAAATTCCAGATATCATTTGCTCTTGGCTTTGGTGAATACTCATGGTATCTGTTATTGTGCAATGTTCTTTGGAATTTATAGAAGAATTTGACTACTTCTAGCTTGAGATACGAAAAAAAAATCTTATCTAATTTAGCACAGTGATAATGCAGTGTTTTAATACATCCCAGCTTATGTGAGACATGATAATTTCTTAAATGGTACTGTCATGCCTTAGACATGGTGATTTCATAGCATGCAAAGTCAATAAGAAACAGATATTTAGAATCTGAAATGGAAACCTACAGTCTTGCTATTCTTTCTCAATAGGAAGATTTTTTATATTTATATCAATTTCTCACTAATGACTCTTTTTTTTTTTTTTTGCGGTACGCGGGCCTCTCACTGTTGTGGCCTCTCCCGTTGAGGAGCACAGGCTCCGGACGTGCAGGCTCAGCGGCCATGGCTCACGGGCCCAGCCACTCTGCGGCATGTGGGATCTTCCCGGACCAGGGCGCAAACCCGTGTCCCCTGCATCGGCAGGCGGACTCTCAACCACTGCGCCACCAGGGAAGCCCACTAATGACTCTTTTAAGGTTTGAATATAGTAGTCATTCTTTTAGGTGACTCTTAGGATTAAAAGTAAGAAAAAAGCAAGGAGGACATTACCTATTCATTTGGTGAGTCTTAAAACTCTAAAAGATAGTGGTAAGACGACCAGTCTATGGGTTGTCAAGTTTAGGCAACAAAGAGCTACTCAACCGAGGAGTGGATACAAGTGCAGGCTGATCAAAGGAACCATTTTCTGCTATAATCAACAGTCTATATCTTCCACTGCCTCTGGTTTAGATTGGCTTCATCTGGTCCAAACCTCTCAATTCTCCCACAATAGTCCAGGAAGGATCCTGAAAACTGGGGCAGATGGATTTGCTCTGCAATGATACTCTGATCGTTTCATTGTACAGACCTCTTCACAATACCCGTTTCCCAAACTGTATGTTCTTCTCAATCCATTTTTCCAAAATTGGCTTAAAGGTCACAACTTTTATCTGAACATTTCAGCATCACTTCTGCCCGTGGCTTTTCTGTTGTATGTGTATGTTTCATAGCTGTATACCTCCACTGTGTTTCTGATGGGGTCACCTGCCAGGTTTGGATCTCTAGAACGCTTACTCCTGTCATATACCCAGGCTTGTCCTATTGATAATCCATGTACATGGACAGTTTGCTCTTGGTTTTGTTCTCTTAGGACCCAAGTCAGCTGCATTTCTTCCCAGGTTTTGCTGTAGGCCAAATTCTTGTTCCTCACCTGATCTCACCTGCTCTATCCAGGCCCAAGGAAGATCACAAGTAACTGCCAAAATAAAGGAAACAGAAGCAGATTGAGACTTTTCCCAAATGGGATCCTGGATATGAGAACTGGGGAAGAAGACTGAGTCTACACATGCTTTGGTCTAAAGACCAAAGGAGTTGATATGCAGCATTATGCACATTGCATGTCGTCTGACAGGTTGTTTTGTGCACAAAATATCCATCCCGTTGTTCATTCTGTGCAGAACTGTGGGACTCAGGCATTCTTCCAGAGCCTTCTGGGACAATTCGAGACAAAATATAGGGTGATCATGAATTGAACTCAAATAGATTTCAACAATGGTCCTCATATTTTTCTATCACCTGATTCCTAAACCCAATGTCCCTGCAAAGGTAGTTAGTGATTCGCCGTATTATTATCTGTTTCTTATCCTAACATTTGCATCTACCTGTATCCATTCATTTGCTTATGATAGTAACCAGGAAGTCACATCTGTTTCTATATCTAATCCTTGACATTCTAATAAAAATATACTTTATATCCATCTCATCATTTCCTTTTCAAAAGTCACCATCCAGGTCACATCTGTACGTCACAGTCATCTCTCACCGGTACTAATATCACTGCATTCTGGCTGGCCTTCCTGATTCCACTTCTGTTCTTTTCTAGGTCATTCTGGAACACACAACAGGCAGAAGGACAGTGCAAATCACAAAGTCTCATTACATTGTTACCCTGTTTAATTCTCTTCAAAGTCTCCTCTTCTCATCTAGGATAAAATCAAAATTCTTTCACAGCCAACAAAGCTTGGCATGTCTGGTCCATGGTGACTTCATTAGCTACATCTATGCTGTTCTCCTTCTATTAATTATGTTCCAACAGCCCTGACCATCTTCCCATCTTTCTCAACTTTTGATCTTTGCACATATATTTCTTTTGTATGTATTCTTTAACATCTCAATTGTTATTTAGCCTTTCATTTTCATCTGACATGTTATTTTTTTTTTTTTTTTTGCGGTACGCGGGCCTCTCACCGCTGTGGCCTCTCCAGCTGCGGAGCAGAGGCTCCGGACGCGCAGGCTCAGCGGCCATGGCTCACGGGCCCAGCCGCTCCGCGGCATGCGGGACCCTCCCGGACCGGGGCACGAACCCGCGTCCCCTGCATCGGCAGGCAGACTCCCAACCACTGCGCCACCAGGGAAGCCCTGATATGTTACTTTTTTAATGGGGTTTTCTCTGCATCTTGGATTTAAGGTAGTTCTATTATCCTATTTTACGGTATATTGCAATCTTCCCTCACAGCACTTTCCTCAGTTTCTATTTAGGCACTTGTTGTTTGTGCGGATATTTCTATAGTGACGGTTTTCTTAATAGGCTGTGAGCCCCGCAAGAGTAGGGACCATGCATCTATTGCTTCCTACTGTATCCTAATGGCTAGTACAGGGACAGGCAGATAGTAGGCGTTTAATATACTCGTGGAATGAATGAACGGAAATTCCGTATCTCACGGTTTATTAGTTCAGATTCAATAAGATACGTATCTTGTGTAAAGCACTGTCTTCAGCTCATTGGATACAAAAAAGACAAAGAGACAAAAGGAAACAAAAAGCCCTGCTCTTGTGGAGCTTTCCTCCTAGTATAGGAAAACCAATAATAAACAACAAATGTTACGAATTACGTAGTGTTTTAGAGGGAGAAGTGTGGTAAAGAACAAAACTGGAGCAGGCAAACAAAATGAGGTGTGCCAGAGGAATGTGATATGCCATTTTAATAAATGATCAGCTTAGGCCTTATTGAATAGGTTACATTTGGGGAGAGAACTGAAGCAAGTGGTGTTAGCTATTCGGATATCTAGAGGAAGAATCTTCCTGCCAAAAGTAACAGCTAGAACAAGTCAGATAATGTAGGCTTTTTGTGACCACTGTCATTACTTTGGTGTTTATAATGACTGAGCTGGGTGATCCATCCAGCTGAAGAGTGACACGCCTTACTTTCGCCTTCAGTGGATCAAGGCGGCTGCTCTGTGTAGAATGGACTGTAGTGAGCCATGGGTGGGAGCGGGGAGACCAGACAGAAGGCTTCTGAAGAATGCAGGCAAGAGGAGATGGTCACTTGAATCAGAATACAGCAGTGGGGGTGGGAAAAAACTGTTGCATTCTAGATGCATTTTGAAGTTAGAGCCAACAGGTTTTGCTGTTGCATTGGACGGGAGTCTGAAAGGAAGTAAGGAGTTAAACATAACTCCGAGGATTTCGCCTTGCTTAACTGGAAGGATGGAGTTACAATCAAGTCAGAGAGTGAAGAGGACAGATGAATGCGCTTGGGTGGAGCTGGTGAGATCATGTTTATTTGGAGATGCCAGCAGAGAGGTTAAACGAGGGGCAGGACATATGATTCAGCAAGGCTACATGAGAGAATGATGCATGTGGGAGGGGTCAACCTACAGATGATACTTAAAGGCAGGAGAACAGATGCTATCACCATGCAGTGGGTGTAGACAGAGAAAAGGACCAAGGTCTGAGCCACTGGGCGCTTCAGTGTTAGGAGATCTGAAGGAAGAATTTTCTGCATAGCTAATGCTGGATCCAATATACTAAATCTGTTTTAAAATTGGTGTCTTTTCACTTTAATATCAGCCAGAATTTTTCTGAAGGGGCAATGGTTTTTCCCTGTAGAAATATTTTAAAAATCCATAAAATCCTCCATACTATTTTTATAAACAAGTATTGTCTGGTAACAGAGGCCTAAAGTCTTTTGTTAAAACTCACTGAATGGTACTTAAATTTATGGCATACAATATATGTTCTTCATGGAATATGATATTATCCTTAAAAAGATTCTAGCATTATTTCCTTAGGGAGATAATTCATCAGATTAACTATGAATTATGAAGCATTTTATTTAGAATGCGGCAATGAAATTGGGAGGAGAAAAGTTTATATATATATATTTGTCTTCTGAATGGTAACAAGATATTAGAGGTTAGATAAAAAACAGCAAAAAGGTAAGGTTAAAATTAAACAAACATTAATTTTAGATTCAGGTCTGTTCCAAACAACTTTGAAGGTCAAACTTTGTTCTAGATCATTCACTGATCTGAAGGAATTTGAGGAAGTTGGGGTAGTTTCAGGGTTAACAAAGGAATTCAGGCTTTTGGGTTTAGTTCAGTTCATGACCCCATAAAGCCCCCAAAGAATACCTCTGACTCAATTGAGGCTGCCGTCCAAGTTCACTGTGGTTCAGATTGATGCCCCCAAACCAAGGGAGCATCTGTGGCATGGAAACCATTCAACAACATGCTTTCTCTTCTACTGCGGGCAACGTTCTGGGCTATTTGGTAAATCACTTCCCTTTGAAACTCTGAGGTCTGTAATTTGTACAACACTTCTTTGTATTTTGTATGTCTCATCTGTTTGTGTCAGCTGAGACACAGAGCAAATGTTTAACAAAGGATTCCAAACTCTTAGCAATACTTAAGCAATGCTAAAAGTATGTGGAATGTAATCTTAGTTTCTCAACTGCACACTGTTATTTCTAAATATAAAATCCTTCTAAGATTTTGTTCTCGATGGTTCTGTCCCTGTAATGAAGATCGTAGAGTCGTTTAGAGTCACACGGGGCTGCAGTCAGGGTCTAGCACTGCCGCTTTGCTGGGTGTAATAACAGGCATGTTGTCTAGCAGTGTAAACTGTCCAGGTATTAGTTCCCTCGCAAAGTGGGATTAATGGTAATACCCTCTGGGTTCATTTAAAAACATAAAATAAAACAATGCATTCAAGGGCTTAGCAGCACCTAGGATGCTCAGAATGCCCCTAGAAAGTACTCAATAAATTGTAGGCGTTTTTCTTTGTTAATGCCAATCATTCTTTTTCTCCAGACCTTGTCTCCATTTAAAGCAATTTAATACTTTATCAGTCGTAAATTCAGAAATTTTTGTGCTTTCTATTTAACCTAAATCAACTTTATTGGAATATAATTTACATACAATAAAATGCATCTATTTTAAGTGTAAATTTTGACAGATTTATACACACCTTGGTAACCACTACAACAATTAAGACACAGGACATTTCCACGACTCCAATCACATTCCCTGAGGCTTTTCCAAATAATTTTCCCATTTCAGTACCACACAAGGGCAACCATTGCTGTCTTCTGTCACTATAGATAATATCTGTCTTTCTAGAGATTCACATAAATGGAATTCTATGGTATATACTCTCATGGAACTGGCTTTTTTTTCACTCAGCATAATATTTTTTATATTCATTTGTGCTTCTCTGGAGACCTCTGACTAATAACGTTTTATTATTTTTAACCATTCTCATGTTTGTATTTTGTTATCACATTATGGTTTATTTTGCATTTCCCTAACAACTAAAGATGTTACACATCTTTGCATGTAACCGGTTACTGACCATTCATATACCTATTTTTGCTATATGCATCTATAAAATTATTCATGAGATTTTTTTGCCCTATTGTTTATGTGTAAAACTTCTTTATTTGGTTTCATTCCTTTGAGAGATATATGTTTAGTAAACATTTTCTTCCTACATGTGGCAGGGACTTTCTTCATTTTGTCAATACCTTATTTGAGGAATAGAAAATTTTAATTTACCAAGTCCAATTAATCAATTTTTTCCTTTCATTTTGGACTTTTGGTGTCCCATCTAAGAAATAATAGATTGTGAAGATGTTCTCTATGTTTTGTTATACAAGTTTTAGATTTTAAGTTAATGTCTATGGTTAATTTCAAGGTAATTTTGTATAAAGTATGAGACAATAGTAGTTCATTTTATTTTCCCAAATGGTGACCTAGTTGTTCTAGCTCCATTTGTTGAAAAGTACTTCTTCTTGAAGTACCTTAGCATTTTTGCCAAAAATCAGTTTGCCATTTATGAGTGTCTCATCTGTTCCATTAATTTGTATTTCTATCCACACAAAAATATCATGTTGTCTATACTATGATAGCTTTACAATAAGCGCTAGTGTATCAGAATGCAATCGATTTTTGTACTAACCTTATATTCTACAAACTTGCTAAATTCAATGTTTCACGTTCTCGTAGCTTTTGGTAGACTTGCTGGGATTTCTACATACAGGATTAGTTTTAGTCTCGTCATTTTGTGCTTCCTGTATTTTGAAGCTCTGATATTGGAAGCATACGCATTTAGAACTGGGCCCTTTATCATTATAAAATGTCCTGACTTTAACTTTGTCTGATTTTAGTATAGCCATTCTTTCTTATGCTTAGATTTGTGTGGTATAGCTCTTTCACTGATTTTATTTTATTGTATCTATATCTTATGAATGTGGATTCCCTGTAGACAGCATATAGCTGCATTTTGCTTCTTTAATAGCTTTTTAAATTGGTGTATTTAGACACCAATAATTCCATTTAGGCAATAGCATTATATATATGATTGGACTTAGGCCTACCATGTTAAAGGTTGTTTTATACTTAGTCTATTTTTCCTTTGCTCCTTTTTCTTCCTTCTAAACCTTCTTTTAGAATGATTGATTATTTTGTTTAGGATTCCATTTTATTTGTATCATTGGCTTAAGTATACCCCTGTATTCTTTTAATGTGATGTCTCTAACAGCTCTGGTTCCAAGTTACCTTTTCAGTGATATTTGTAGAGCAAACAGCCTTAGAGGAGAGACAGTGTCTTCCTCTGAAGCCGAGAGCTGGTTTGTTTGCAAATTAGTATAGTAAAAGTAACGTCTCCCTCCAGTGCAAATGTTGGGCTGGTTTGCTTGCATTCCATTTTAAAGGACTGTGGTTGTCTAATGTCATCTGTGATGCAAACCTACTGTATGTACAGCTTCCACCGAGATTTGCCTCTGTTTGGCCCCCATGGGATTTGGGGGGAAAGAGCAACTGATGCAAATGTGAGACCCATGCTGCCTTCTGGGTCATTACTAAGAAAGTTCTTAGTCTTTCTTAAGTCTTTGTTAGTCCTATAAGTGAGAGCTAACAAGAGAAAAATCAGCAGACCTTATGAAAGTACTGGGGCCCTACTTGAAGCTGGGACACCAAACTGATTTTCTAGCTTTGTCTGCCAACAGTCAGCCTACAGAATGCAGACAGTTGGTTGGCTTCAACAATAGGAATTTTTTAGGTGAAGAGGAAGGAGACCTATTGTTATCTAAATATCATGGTGCAGTCTCCATAGGATGTAATAAAAGAAGAGATGAGCAGGAGGTAAGGAAGTCGTAAGGAAAGTGCTGGATGAAGACAGTCTGGTTATCAAAAACATGGATGGGGCTTCCCTGGTGGCGCAGCGGTTGAGAGTCCGCCTGCCGATGCAGGGGACGCGGGTTCGTGCCCCGGTCCGGGAAGATCCCACATGCCACGGAGCAACTGGGCCCGTGCGCCACAACTGCTGAGCCTGCGCTCTAGAGCCCGCGAGCCACAACTACTGAGCCCACGTGCCACAACTACTGAGCCAGCGCGTCTGGAGCTTGTGCTCCACAACAAGAGAGGCTGCGATAGTGAGAGGCCCGCGCACCGCGATGAAGAGTGGCCCCCGCTTGCCACAACTGGAGAAAGCCCTCGCACAGAAACGAAGACCCAACACAGCCAAACAATCAATCAATCAATCAATAGAAATGCTGTAGAATTATTAAAAAAAAAAAAAACCTCGGGGGTTAGTTCTGTGAAACACTGCATAAAATTATCGGGCTTCCCTGGTGGCGCAGTGGTTGAGAGTCTGCCTGCTGATGCAGGGGACGTGGGTTCATGCCCCGGTCCGGGAAGATCCCACATGCCGCGGAGTGGCTGGGCCCGTGAGCCATGGCCGCTGAGCCTGCGCGTCCGGAGCCTGTGCTCCGCAACGGGAGAGGCCACAACAGTGAGAGGCCCGCGTACCAAAAACAACAACGACAACAACAAAACACAAAGAACCATGGATGACCACAGCAGAATGGCTGGAAAGGAAATCCGGTAGTAAGACTGGATGCGTGTATTCACGTTAAGTGTAGTCAGGTGCTGGGGAAATGGTTGCTCTTATTGATATTTCAGGAGAAAAAAGGAGGGAGAATTTGATCGGAAGGGGAGGGATGGTCCTTCACTGCGGTTCTTGATTAGAGTAGGCCCAAAGCAGGGTTCGTGTGAGATTGAGAGGGCTCAAGTGAAGAGGAGATAATTAATCTCTAGTAAATTCGTTGTGGTGGGTGTGGTGACAGGCGCAGCGGTTCCAGCCTGTTCCTGCTTCCTCTGGTGCACGTGCAGCTCTTCTTCCTGACTGCTGGCCACACTGAACAACAGCAGCCCCAGGCCCACCTCCAGATGCTCCGCAGCTGCCCCCCCACCCCCGGAGTGGTAGCAGTGCAGAAGCACAGTCTCCACAGAATCCCCCGCAGCTGGCCTTTTGCCTCACTCGCGTTTTGGTGAGCAGCGTGTGTTCTGACTTTGCACATTTCTGGCTGGTGACTGTATACTTGATCCTACCACTCCCCTGCTGGTCTCTACTTCCCCAGATTCTCCGGCAGTTGTGTACGGTCTAATTTTTATAATTGATCCCTCTCCCACATCTCCCAGAGGTTCTGCTTCAGCAACTGAACCCTGACTGATACTTGCTTTTTAAAAGCCAACGTTTTATTTAAAAAAAGCTATATATTTAAACCAAAGTTATTTGTTTACTTCTTGGTGGAAATAGCAATTCTGTAAAAAACGAGTAAACAAAGTTTGATATATTTGTCACGTGTAAGACATGTAGTTTACTTACTATACTTTTGAACCAAAGTTTGGGTTTAATTGTCGAGAAAAGAGTCATTATCATGAGCATTCGTTTAAAAAAAGCAATGCCTACAATCCAACAAAATGCATTCTTTAAAATATATTTGTCATATGTGTGCATAAATGTGCTATGGAATGAAATATTACGTTTAAAATGAACACTTTTTTAAAGCAATGCAAACACTGTAGTTTATTGGATATGGGAAATTTGAGTACCTCAAGCAATACTCACTTAATATTGACCTTATCAAAATAGGGTACTACATAGATTTTTTTAAAAATCCCTTTTTCAGGGATTTTTCTGCGTCAAGTTGATGCTGTTTTGTTGATGTTGTTGTTAAACTTGGAAAATGGAGTATTTTATTCAAGCTTTCCTTTCAAATGTTTATTTTAAATCCTTGGAATCTAGACCAAGCATTCCACTTAGAATGAAAGTTAACAAAGGGCCTTCTAGACAGGCTCTAGAAGATGCATCCCATCATGTGTTCCTTGGCTTCATGGCGGATTTCACTCAGTGTAGATCTGCTGGTTTATGAAAACTCTACCACGTGAATGAAATGCAAGTATATCACAGAATGGCAACCAGAGAAGGAACACAATCTATCATGAAAATTTCTCCTTAAAACAATTAGTTTGCCTTTAACGCATATTAACCAATTCACCAACGTCGTTTGAGGGCCGTGTCTCAAAGCGGCTTTTCTTATTTGCTTACTTATAGGCATTTCCTAAAGCCTGGGACATCCTCAATGTATTGGGAATTTTTAAAACATCGCCCACGGATGGCACTTCTCACAGCCCAAAGCTGCGTGATTGCCACAGACAACCGTAAGCAGCTGGTCTGTGTACTGACAAAGGAAGATGGAAGCTGCCCCCAGATACGGACCCAGAGAAACACTCATAATTTCAGGACACTGGTCCTTGATGTGCTGAGTATGACTTCCAGAAAGCCAGCCTCCTATTGAAGAGGCTGACAGGGCAGTACTGGCAGAATAGCAAGTTATAAACGGACTCTGAATGTGACTCTTGATTTTCTTCTGTCTCCCAGCGCTTGATTAGTTCCTAATTCAATGAACATTTAAGTAATATCTATACTGTTTTAGGTCTGGCCATTCAAAGATGAATAAGACATGGACTTTGCCCCCTAGGAACTCATGGTCTGAGGATACATGTTTAAATAGAAATATCCTACAGACAGGCATTTAAATAGAACACAAAAATAAAATACATTAAAAGCACTATTAAAATATGTACAGCTTAAAGTGTTACTAGAGAAGAAACAGCAATTTCCTCTTTCTGGAAGCCTGAAAAGCCTCAGATAAAAGGTAACACCTGACCTGTGTGTGCACGGTTTTATGTGTGTGGTGTGTTTGTGGGTGTGCATAGTGGTGAAGAGTTTGAGTGGGTGAAGGCGTTCTAGGCAGAGAAGCGGGAAGCCCATGAGATCTGGGTTGTTTTCATGACACAGAAGTCTCACTCTTCTTTCACAAAAAGGATACTTGAGGTGACTTTCACAGGCAATATTTAATAAATCGCTATTGGGCTCCTAATATATGCCGGGCATTATTATGGACACTTGTGCATCTGTTCACATTAGTCAACAAAACAAAAATCCTTTTCCTCATGGAACTTAATTTCTAGCTGGAGAGATACACAACAGCAATAAGCCCAACAAATAAGTCAATTGTATAGTATGTTGAAAGTGCCAAGTGCTCTGACGAACAGTGTAGTGGTGGGCAGTTGGACAGGCAAGATAGGAGAGGATGGGAATATGGCAACTTTAAATTGGACAGTCAAGGTATGCTTCATGGATAAGATACAATTTGATCAAAGACCTGAAGAACTGAAGGCAGAGAAGGGACACAGTGAAGGCTGTAAGGAAGTGCAGAGGGCTAGAATCTTCCAGGCTGAGGGGAGAGAAAGCAGGCGTTGGGTGCAGAACAAGCCCTGGAGAGAACAGTATGACAGGGCAGAGGTAAGGAGAGAGGCTATAGCCAGGAGGAAGATCGCATAGGGTCCTGTCCAGCCTGACAGGCCATTAGGAGGACTTCAGATTTTCACCTAAGTAAAGTTATCAGTGGCTGCTGGGTTTTTGAGCAAATAGTGACATGACAGACAGATCTGGAAAGGATAATTCCGCTGCTGTGTTGTAAATAAACTGCAGAGAGGCAAAGTCGGAAGCAGGGAACTAAGGTCCTAGCAGTGAAGATGTTGAGAAGTGGTCCAATTCTGGATTTAATTTGAAGATACACCTGGCATGAATTCCCGCCGGGTTGGATGGGGGTGTGAGAGAGAGAGGAATCCAGTACCACTCTAGGATTTCCGGCTTGAACAAATGAGACGGTGCAGTTGCTATCAACTGAGATGGACAAGCCTGTGCTGGAGAATAGTTTGGAGGTTTATCAGGAGATTGGCTGTGCATAGATTAGGTAGAACACATCTATTAGTCACGCAAGTGAAAATGCCAAGTAGATGGTAGATACATCGCTGATGTTCAGGGCAGAAATCTTGGTTGGGGACACAGATTTGGAAGTCATCAGCATAGAGATGGCATTTAAAGCCATGGGACAGGTTGAGATTTCCAGGAGAGTGAGTGTAAATGAAGAAGAGCTCTGAGGCATCCCAGCATCTCACACACACACACACACACACACACACACACACACACACACACACGTATATGCATATGTGTATATGTTTATATCCTAAACACATATATCATAAAAATATATAGATTCATACACAATAGAAATATGTGTACATATTTTATGATGACTATTTATGACTAGGGACAAATGGAGAGAAGTAGCATAATAAGATATTATGAAGAAGAAAACCTGTGCTTTGAAATGCATGCTCTGATGCGCCACGTAATTACCAAAGTTGGGCCATAAGGTGAGTTATGAAGGTCTGAACTTTCCAGGAACAAAACCAAGATCGACTCCACATTGTTGGAGCACGAAGTGCGTCCGTGGGAGCAGCCACGCACCGGCTGAGGGGAGGGCAGGGGTAAGATCACGAAGGACCTTGCGTTCAGGGCTCGCGTAAAGCTGGCTCATGTCCTTACTCCAAGCTGGCTATTTAGAGGCATCCTGTCTTCTGAATCGACTTGCAGTCTGCAGATGGCGCTGTGTCCATCTTTTACTAGTTAAGTTTTCTATCACCCTCTTGTGTGATAGATTAAAGTGCATGAACTTTGCCCTTTAGATTCGAGAGACTTGAAGGACTTGGACGATGACTTGAGCGAACTAGCTACCTCAAACTTTTATTTACTTATTCACTAGATTGTTTACTTATTTTTTAGTTTGAAAATTATGGGGTGGCAGGGCGTAGCATAAATTAAAAACGGAAAGTATTGGAAGAAGAAACGTCAGCTGGAGGTCAGTTGTAAGGATGTAGCCTTGACCTAAGGCAGTGCCGTGGAAACGGGGGCCACAGCAGCCAGGCTTGAGAAGGATTTCTCAATCAAAGGCAGCAAAGCCAAACTGGACATTCATTAGATGTGGGATGAGGCATCTAGATTTATGGCAATGTGGATGGTAGTGTTAGTATGAAGAATAGAAAATACGGTCAGAAGATGAGTTTGAGTGTAAAATTTGAGTTTTGCATATGTGAATTTGAGAGTCCTATCAGATAACCGTTCATTTGTACTTTCATTTTTGCACATTTAGTGAGAATTAAAGGGTTAGCAATAAATATTTAGGAATGATCAGAGTATGCACAGTAGTACTTAAAACTGGGGAATTCAGAAAATCCTTCCATGGCTACATTTTAAATATTCTACCAGATTAAATTTTCCTAAAGTACCGTTTCGATCTGTCACTCCTCTCCTGACCCTGGGTGATACCCATTGCTAGGACGGTAAACTTGCCTGCATGTACCATAAAAGTCTCTTATGATGTCATCGAACTCTGTCATTTCAGCTTTATCTCCCATTATATACCTCTCTTAGTCTTTTTTAGTGAAATTTGACTTTTGCGGAGTCCCTGTGATTTTGTGCATATTGTTTGATTTGCTTAGAATTCTTTTGTCCCCTTCTCTATAAGATTACATATTCCCTTCGCTTAAATTCATGTTGCATTTGATAGTGACATGTTTTGTTGATTTATGTCAAACTGTAATCTGAGAATAACTCTAAAAGAGATCTGAAAAATATAATGCAAATCATTTAAATATAGAACAGGTTATTTGCCTTTTCAAAGGAAGGTTTTAAAACTTTCCTTAATAAAATATGGTCAAAGCACAAGTCCTGCTAGACTATGGTATTGAGTCCACATTTTCATATAAATCTAACAAGTGGATGTTAGGCTTAATTAACTCTTCTATTTACAGCTGTCCTTTATAAGACAGTGTCCCTTTAGGCAGCAAACATCTGTCATGTGATTAATATGTCTGGGAAAATTTAAGTCATGCTTTATTAATTATGGCTTAGCGAGTACTAAGTAAAACTTAACCAAACAAAGGAAAGTCAATACATTTGATTCTGGGCAAGCCAGAAATAGTCATCTGTTTTCAATTAATTCATAATTTGATCATTCAAGCAAATTATGGAGGAAATGAGGCATTCCCTATACCAGACAGTAATAAAAAGACTGGTTGAGATACTTTCTTTCAGGAAATTCTATTAAATTGGAATCACAGTGTGTTAGGTATAGAATCAATCTCAGTGACCATCTAAGGTAGCCTGTTGATTACTGATGGCTCACCTACACCGCAGAGAGCCTGACTGGCCTGAGCTCAAGCCACTATTGTACCTGCCACCTAGTAAGAATAAAGATTTGCTCAGTTCAACAGCTGGATAGTGATGAAAATGGAATTTTCCTATAATTTATTCTCACTAATTCTAATTTTTTTAAATATCAAAGTCCTCTGGATTCTATTAGGTGTTAACGGCATATAGATATTTATGAATGTAATGTGTACATATGAATATGTTCACAGTACGGACATGAGAGGCTTAATAAAAGTTAATAAAGTAATAAAAATTAACGATGAAAATTAATAAAAGTGACCATGAAAATGCTGTATTTTTAGTGAGATACAACACAGAATGATGAAACTGATTTTCAAAAATATTCATTGGAATTTATATACTTTACTAACTAGCTTATAAACTGGTTTTAAAATTAGATCTCTTTTATGTGCAGCCACGTAGGGCCTGGAGTTTGGAACTGGGTGGGATTCTAAATTAAATATTAAGTTAAAATACAATTCTTTAAGGACAGTTGCAAGTTGTGTCATCTTTTTAAGCAAACTTTTATTACTGAAGTATAACTGCATGACGTACATGGATC
The DNA here is from genome assembly GCF_005190385.1 of Monodon monoceros. Lineage (NCBI taxonomy): Eukaryota > Metazoa > Chordata > Mammalia > Artiodactyla > Monodontidae > Monodon > Monodon monoceros. Next base: position 30,181,818 of record NW_021703773.1, on the reverse strand, counting down.
TAAAATGAATTAAGTAAATGCCCTTGCATAACCATCACTCAGCACAACACACAGAAAGCTACCAGCACCCAGGAAGCTCTCCTCACGCCCCTTCTTATCATTTCCAACTCCCTCCCCGAAGTAATCACTATTCTGATTTCCATCAACCAAGAGTATTTTTCTAGGTTTGACACTTACTTAAATGGCTATCATAAATAAAGCTGCCATGAGTATATACACACGTCTTTTGGGTATAGACAGTACTAAGAGCAAAATTGCTGCATCATAATTTGGAGCTAGCAGATAACCAAAATCACTTCCCAAGACATCTTATCAACTCAGACTCCCAATAGCAATACACGTGATTTTTAGTTGTTCCAAATCCTCACTCACACTGGTTATCACATGTATGTGTTTGACATTAGTGTTCTCAGGAGCACAGAGTGGTATTTTATTGTGGTTTTAAGTTGCATTTCCTTGGTGATTAATGATATAGAGCACATTGAGCCACTTGAGTATATTCCTTCGTGGAGAGCCTGTTCATCGTATCTTTTGTCCATTTGTCTATTAGACAGTCTTTGGTAGATTCTCGTTATATGTTCTGCATATGCATATGTATAAGTGTGTATATGCATACTATATATGTATAAAATATGTGTATGCCTTTATACCTTTCCACTCTCTTAATGGTGTCTTTTGGTGAGCCTAGAGGGTCATAATTTTAATAAAACCCAATAGGTCCCCTATATGGGAAAAGAATCTAAAAAAGAGTGGATATATGTATATGTATAACTGATTCACTTTGCTGTACAGCAGAAAATAGCACAACATTGTAAATCGACTGTACTCCAATAAAAATTAATTTAAGGGACTTCCCTGGTGGTCCAGTGGTTAAGGCTCCGCACTGCCAATGAGGGGGGCGCGGGTTTGATCCCTGGTCAGGGAACTAAGATCCCGCATGCCATGCAGTGTGGCCAAAAATACAAAACCAAAACAAACCAAAACAAAAAATACATCATGTCTCCCTTATTTTTTTAAAAATTAATTTTTAAAAAGCCATTTTTAAATTTTATGGTTAGTAGTTTTTGTGTCCTATTTAAGAATCTTTCCAAGCCCCCAAAGTCATGAAGATGTTGTATATTTTCTTCTAAAACTTTGATGTTCTACCTCGCACATTTAAACTTAGAAATCACCTGGAGCTGGTTTTTTGGAGTTTGATGCAAAATAGGGGTCAAGGTTACGTTTTTTTCCCCTCCCATATGAATATCCAACTTATCTAGCACCATTTATTGAAAAAAAGTCTTCCCTGCAGTGCCACCTGGATCATAAGTCAGGTGACCATATACGTGTGGATGTGTTTCTGAACTTCCTCTTCTGTCCCAGGTGTGTATTTCACTTAAAGCTGTCCTAACCCCACACTGTATTCTTACTGTAGTTTTCTAAGTCTTGATATCAGGTAGGGAAATCTAACTTTGTTCATCTTCAAGAGTGACAGTCATTCTTGGCTCTCTGGCTCTCCATATAAATTTTAAAATAAGTTTATCATAGATACACATCAGGATTTTGATTGTAAATACATAAACTCTAAGGAATATTAGAAGAGAACTGACATTTTGAAATACTGAATCTTCTTAATCATCAACTTGATCTAGTCCTCCATTTATTTAGGTCTTTAAAATTTTCCCTCCGTAAGTTTTGTTAGAGGTCTTCCATATATTTTGTTAGGTTGATTTTTATGTATTTGACTTTTCTGACGTTACTGTTAATGACATCATTTTATATATTTCACTTTCTATTATATGTTGCTAATAAATAGAAAGAATTGATTTTTACATGTACCTTGTAATAAGCAAACTTGCTAAACTTACTAATTCTGAAAGTTGATTTACAGATAAAGTCAATGATGGATTGAGAATAAATGTATGGAAGAAACACAGAGCAGGAAAAATAAGCTAGAATGGCAATTTTAATATAAGATAAAACAGACCTCAAGATAAGATTAAAACCAGAGATGAAAAGAAACACTTCATAATCATAGATACACCTAATAACAGAATTTATTCTTGGTGCCAGAGAAATGGGAGCAAAGTTGAGAGAGAGGGAAAACGGAAAATCTACTCCACGTGTTTGCTTCTCCAAGCTTTGATTACTCTCCACAATCCCCTTGTCTAATTTTCAGAGTGCTTAGGTAGTGGTTCTTTGAATTTTGTCTGCAGTTTTGCTTGTGTGTCGCAGAAGGAATGGGCTATAGTGACCTGACACTTCAAGTCATAACCTGAAATTCCATATATAGAGTATTTTGAAACGGCCAATTGGATGTCATGGCTATTTTGGTGATCACACCTATTTCATGGTCTTAAAAAAACATTTAAATACTTGGCTTTATTACCAAGTCAATTAAAAATACCCCACCATCCTATTAATTAATTCCACGCTGTTTTTGAAACTAAACTCATCTTTCCCTTGATCTGAAATATTTTTGCATGGTGTCCTTTAAATAATTTTATTGTTATTCATTAATTTCTGATCTAAGAGTCATTCAGTTAGGTGAGGTGTTTAGAGGAGACAGGTAGTATAGATTGTTCTTTAAATTGTTCACTGGCTATGTAAGTCTTGCTGAAATTCCTTTCTTAGATATAAAGGGAAAGAATGGTTCCTATGGACAGATTTAAGGAAATTTCTCCTAGACATCCATTCAGTGATTCTGGGTATAAGGAATACACGATAAGCTAAGTGTCCAGAGTTTTCTTCCTGTATTAAACTCTGCCCTCGTGACTTGGATGGCTGGTGAGGATTATGTTCCTCAATCTGCATTTTGTGATCAGCATTTTCCTTTGCTCTCCCCCTCACTCTCACTTTCAGTTCTTTTGCTTCCTGGGATTAAGCAAGTACTCTGGCTGCCTCAAAAGCAAGTGTGGACGTGATAAAAAATGTCTTTCTAGATTTCTGGAGGATATGGAAGGCAGAGAGTAGGTTGATGCTGCATAACAAGCTTTTAGTCAGACTTTTCAAATGAAAAGTAGGTTGTTTTTGTTTTTTTTTCATGAGGAGTATGCTTTTCAAGGAAAGAATACTAGATTTGTTGGAGGAGAAAATCTAGAGATGTTAATAATTGACAACTCAGAACCCAGAGGGAGATCTATTTTCCTATTTGGCATAGACATTGAAGAGCATAATAAAGAAAGGAATCACTGAAACCATATTTAACTGTCATATACTTTTAAAAAGTAGGGTTTTTTCATATTTTGTTGATATTTTCTATAAACTTAATGATTAGTGGCAAACTAACCAGAGTAATAAGATAGGTTTAAGGAATATTCTACAGCTCAAGCCAGTAATTTCTGCTGAAGATGAACTTTTTTTGGCTAAGATGTAACTTTACTTTTGCCATATTTTGAAAGAAAAGGAAAATCAACCTAGTGCAAAAAAAAAAATAAGGCAATTAACATTAGGACCTTCTTCTAAGGAAGATTAAGAAGCAAAGCTCCAATCTTTTTAATTAATGGCAGTTACTACAGATCAATGACCTATGGTCTGTGGACAAGAGGTCATAGAAGCTACCTGGGTGAGCAACAGGGCAAGAAAGCAGAGGTGATGCTAATGTTACTACTGATGCCACTATGATTAGATATTAGCCAATCAGCTCTTCTTCCATTAAGCTCATTTATAACAGTGAAAGTCCAGAGTGGGCTGTTTATATTTACAAAAAAATTATTATGGAAAAGCTTAGGAAGTGTTTTGTCTATCTCCCATTATATGGAGGTACAAATTTAGGGATTAGAATGACATTTACACTGGAAATTCAGAGAAGAAGGCAGTACAAATGTTAAGACAATAAAACAGTTTATCAGTAAACATGTTTCAGTTAGTAGTTTTTAACTCAGAAAAAAAAGAATAGAAGCATAGCAGAAAAGCATGCAGAAGAGGAAATACATAATTCACTTCTTCACCTTTAACACAGGATCAAGTGATCCTGTAACCACAGCAGTGACACTTCCCAATCTCTATTCTTGCCAGGGCTAAGGAACTTAATTCCCTCCCTTCTAATCGAGGCCTGTTTCCTTCCTTGGTCTCTGGAAATGCTCCTGCTTTCCCCATAGATCTTTTGAGGTCAACCAGCAGATTCACTACAAAATATTCACCATTAAATAATATTCTTTTGTTACATTTGCCCTTGCAAACAATGCTGTCAAGAGATACCTGTGATCATTTTTCCAAATTTTATCCAAATAAATGAGATTTTAGTAGTGATTTTTAAAAAATGAGTATAAAAACCATCATCTAAAATTATTTTAAAAAAGCATTTACTAAGCATTCACTATTGGAGAGGCATGATGCTAAGTATTTTATATATATTTAGCGGCTCATGACTCTATTTCTACTAATTGTATGACTTTGGATAAGACTTTTCAAGCTCCATTTTCTCATAGATAAAATGAATATAACAAAAATATTGTCTACTTTATATATTTGTTGAAATGATTCATGAAGACAATGAACTTCATTTATTTGCCAAAGTGCCTAGGACAGATTATGTGCTCAATATTAGTTCATAATTGTTAAAATTAATTTTAGACTTAGTTTGAATATTAAAGATTTCCTTTTGGAATTTTTTACACACTCCATCCAGAAGTATATGAGAGTTTTTTTTCTGCATAATATACTAGTACAGGGTATTAAAACTGAAAAATAAATTATTTGCTAACATCTAAACTAAGTTAGACTTTGAGAATGAATTCTTCATAACAAAAAAGTTCTGTGTATCCAAATAGCAGAAATATTTGGAAATTATTAGAGTTCTCCAACTTTAGATTTCATAGACTCTGTGTTACATTAAGTGTATTTTTTGAGTCAATAGCATAGAGAAAAATGCAACTTTGACTTTATTTGCTACTCGATTTGGAGGTGGTAATGATATATTAGCAACAAACATATATAAAAATAGGAGAAATCACAAAATATAATATTCCACATACTTTCACTTTAACACTTTGTACTATAAGGTATTCCTATTATTTCCATCTTTTTACAACATAAACTGAAAGGAAAGTAGCATATATTTTATTGTAAGACGCTGAGCTTCTGGTATTTTGCTATTTTGTTACTCTAGTATTTAAACAGTTTAGCCAACTGAATATTATGTCATTTTTGAGACCTATGACAATGCTTCTTACAGTTAATCATTGTGACAAATGATGTTGAGCATCTTTCCATGTACTTACTTGATATTCAAATGTTATTTGTGAAGTATCTGTCAACTCATCTGACCATTTTTAAAAATTGGGTTGTTTTCTTACTACTGACTTTTGCAAGTTTTATTTATATATTCTGGATGCAAACCTTCTGTTAGGTACATGATTTGCAATTATTTTCTCTCAGACTATAGCTTGTCTTTTCATTCTCTTAACAGTGTTTTTGATTTTGATGAAGCCCAGTTTAAAAATATTTTCTATATTCTTCCTGATGACCTATATTTTGTATCTATTACTGACTTCTAAATGTCTGTTTTTTTATCCTGCAACTTCACTGAATTTGTTGATTAGATTTAACAGGTTTAAAGTCTTTAGGATTTTCTATATACAAGATAATATCATCTGCAAACAGAGACAGTTTAAATTCTTCCTTTTTTTTTTTTTTTTTTTTTTTTTGCGGTATGCGGGCCTCTCACTGTTGCGGCCTCTCCCATTGCGGAGCACAGGCTCCAGACGCGCAGGCTCAGCGGCCATGGCTCACGGGCCCAGCCGCTCCGCGGCACGTGGGATCCTCCCAGACCGGGGCACGAACCCCTGTCCCCTACATCGGCAGGCGGACTCTCAACCACTGCGCCACCAGGGAAGCCCCTAAATTCTTCCCTTCTGATTTAGATGCCTTTTATTTCTTTTTCTTGCCTGACTGCTCTGGCTATGAACCTCCAGGACTATGGAGTGGTAAGAGTGGGCACCCTTGTCTTATTCATGATCTTAGAGGAAAAGCTTTCAGCCTTTCACCATTGAGTATAATGTTAGCTGTAGGTTTATCATATATGGCCTTTATTACATTGAAGTATATTCCTTCTATAACCATTTTGTTGAGGGTTTTTTAATCTTAAAAGGATGTTGTATTTTGTCAAAGCCTTTTATGCTTCTGTTGTGATGTTCATACTATCTTTCATTTATTAATGGTGGTGTATTATATTTATTACTTGGAGTATATTGAACCATCCTTGCTTCCCTGGGATAAATCCTGCCTGACCATAGTGTATGTGCTGTTGAATTCTGTTTGCTAGTATTTTGCTGAGAATTTTTACATCTGTATTCTTCAGGGATATTGGTCTGTAGTTTTCTTTTCTTGTGGTGTCCACATCTGGCTTTGGTATCAGGGTAATGTTGGCCTCATAATATGAGTTTGGGAGTGTTTGCTACTTTTCAATTTTTTGGGAAGAGTTTGAGAAGGATTGGCATTCATTCTTCTTTAAATATTTGGGTGAATGTACCAGTGAAACAATCTGGCCCTGGGTTCTCTTCTTTTGGAAGGTTTTGGATTAATGATGCAAACTCCTTACTCATTATTGGTCTATTCAGATTATTTATTTCTTAATGATTCAGTCTTGGCCACTTCTAGGTTATCCAAATGTTGGCATATAATTGTTTATATTAATCTGTTATGATTCTTTGTATATCTGTGGTAGCAATTGTAATGTCTCCTCTTTCATTTCTTATTTTATTTATGAATCTTCTCTATTTTTTCTCAGTTGAGCTAAAGGTTTGTCTATTTATCTTTTCAAAAAAATAGCTCTTAGTTTTCTTAATCTTTTCTATTGTCTTTCTAGTCTATATTTTATTTATTTTTGCTCTGGTTTTATTTCCTTCCTTCTGCCAATTTTCAGCTTAGTTTGTTCTTCTTTTTCTAGTTCCTTGAAGTGTAAAGTTGGGTTGTTTATTTGATATCTTTCTATTTCTTAATATACGCACTTAACTCTATGAACTTTCCTTTCAGAACTACTTTTGTAGCATCCCAACGGTTTTGATGTTCATTTTCATTTGTTTTGAAATATTCTTTTATTTCCTTTCTGATTTGTTCTTTGACCCAGTGGTTATTCAGGAGTGTTGTTTAATTTCTACATATTTGTAGAATTTATAGCTTTCTTCTTTTTGTTGATTTCTAGCTTCATACCATTGTGATTTGAAAAGATAATTGGTATGATTTCAGTCTTCTTAAATTTTCTAAGACTTGTTTTGTGTCCTATCGTATAGTCTATCCTGGAGAATGTTCCATGCTCATTTGAGAAAAATATGTACTCTTCTGCTGTTGGATGAACGTTTTATAAATGTCTGTTAGGTCAATTTGGTTTAATGTATGGTCTGAGTTTAATGTTTCCTTGTTGATTTTCTATCTGGATGTTCTATCCATGGAGGTCCTCTATTATTGTTGCATTGTCCTTAGTCCCTTCAGATTTGTTCATATTTGCTTAATATACTTAAGTGCTACAATATTGGGTGAAAATGTATTTATGAACATTGTATATTCTTGATTAATTGACCCTTTATTGTTATATATAGACCATTTTGTCTCATTACAGTTTTCAACTCAAAGATATTTTGTTTGATATAGGTGTAGCTAACTCTGATTTCCTTTGGTTTTCATTTTCATGAAATACCTTTTGCCACACCTTTACTTTGAGCCTATGTGTATCCTTAAAGCTGAAGTGAGCCTCTTATAGGCAGCATATAGTTGGGTCTTGGCTTTTTGGGCTTTTCTTTTTTTTTTGGTTTTGTTTTGTTGTTTTTTGTTTTTACATCCATCCAGCTACTCTACGTCTTTTGATTGGAGAATTCAATTTATTTCCATTTAGAGTAATTATTGAGATGTAAGACTTACTAATGCCATATTATTAATTGTTTCCTGGACATTTTGGGGTTCTCTTGTTCTTTTCCTACTCTCTTGCTGCCTTCCTTTTTGAATTGATGTTTCTTTTTAATAGTGGTATGCTTTGACTCCATTTTCTATTTTATGTTGTGTTTTCCTGTGGCTCATTAAGTTTCCTTAAACAGATCTTTTGAATTCTTATCTGGTAAATCACAGATCATCATATGTTTGGGTTTGGTTACTGGAAGATTATTGTGATCATTTGTGGTGTCATGTTATCTTGATTATTCACGTTCTTTAAACTTTTGTGTTGTTGTCTTTGAAGTAGCAAACAAACCTTCCAGTTTTTACTAACAACTTCAATGCATCTACACACACAATTTTTTGCTCCAGTCTGGAACTCGTTCTTTGGAAACCTGGACTCCCACAAAAGCTCTCTCCTCTGTGGGTAACTGTCTAATTCAGTGTTCTCCACGGGACACTGCAGAGCCCAAAGCCAGGGAAGAGTGTAGACTTGCCACATAAGCAACCAGCCTCTCATTTTGTTCAAAATCATGTCTACACTCTTCTGTTTAGTGCCATTCCACTGTTGTTCCACTTTTGTGATGACTCCATTATTCTCTCCCTATGTTTTCAGTGACCATGCCTCTAGTGAGTACCTTACTCCTCTCATTGTTTCTGCTTAATTTCATGATACATGGATATGCACAGTGTTTGCTATGGATTCTACAATCTCAAGGCACCTTCTTATGGCCTCCACTGTCTGGGTCCTTTGACTTGGCTCTGGTCGCAACTACAGACTCATTCTTTGATACATTCAGTACAATTCTCTAGCCCGCTTTTATTCTGCAGCTATTAAACCCCAGTCATCTGCTTTTAAATGTTATACACACACTTTTTCATGAAGAAATATTTGTTTTTCAGGAATACCTTTAGTTACATGGGAGAATACAATTTTGAAGTCTCTAATTTCATACCTGAATTTGTCCAGTGGTATAAAATGGTTTTACTGAGGAAACAAAAATCCCTGCTTTAACATATATCCACTGAGAAACTACTATATGCCAGTATGTAAAATACCAAGACACAAGGAAGAAGAAAATGTGAATTTACAGTTGGTGAGACAAGTCAGAAATGTAAGTAATTATAAAACAGTAACCTAAATGCTAAAATCAATGTACAAACTAACTTCTCAGGGAGTACAAAAGAAGGAGTGATTATGTGTAAAGAGGGAGAAAGAATAATTACAAGTGGCAGTATTTGAGTTTCTGACAGTGAATAGAAGGGAAGAGGTACACCAGAGGCAGAGGGAGCATCTGTTTCCATAGATTTAGAGATATTCTCTTTTGTTATTGCTTTTGCTGGTATAAATCATTGCTTCTTTAGGGAACCAATCATCCTTTCACATGATATAAAAAATTGTTATGAGGACATATAATATGGGAAAATAACAGAGAAATTTTATAACCTTGTATGCCACTATTTAAAATATTCATCCTTATTTTTCTGAAGAGGCTATAATTATTTTAGGTGACAAAAATATACAATGTCTCCAGATGGAGGTGTCAATTAAGAATATCATTTTAACGATCTCATAAGCAGCTGGTAATTTAAGCCTCTTGACCATTTCCTAGTTTTACACTAGCAAATATGAAGGAAATAATTGTATTTCACACGTTTTTATTCGAAGATATGTGAATTTATGACTCTTTAGAGGAAGATTCATATGTTTAAAAGTCTTTTGAAGTTCCCAATGAGCCAGATTTATTAATGTATTATTTTTGGAGTCTACTATTTTCAAAATCTCCCTTTACTAAATTGAAGACTTATTAGTCATTTGTCTTGCTAAAACTTACTGTAAATGAAAAAATAATTATTGAGGGCTTCTTTATGTAGTGGATTTATATAATGACTAGAATCTTAAATTCTAGAGGTTGAGCTTAAGCAAGCAATTCATAAAAATCAAATCTGATTCTAGAGGAAATTTTCCAAAAAACATAGAGCCTTTTAAAAGCAGTCCCATGATGGTACAATGAATATGTCTGCAATTACCCCACTAGCTTCCTGTCTCATTCCTTTCAGAGGTAAGTTTTTCAAACAATCCAGCTGTTCTCTGTACTATCACAAAAATGGTGGCTGAGTTCTAAAGATGAGAGGAGGCCTATTAGAAACATTTATTGAAGCCTTCACCAGATGTGATCTTGCATTGCAAGAAAAAAGCATTTTTTATGTCTTCTGGGTTCTCAGACCTACATCTGGATTCTTTATGTTTAACTATGCTAGAATTTTAGTCTCTGAAAGAAAATAATTTCCTATTTAACACAGTGGGAATATTCCTGTATCACTGAAAGTAACGTTAACTACCATAATACTTGAACTGCAAATTCTCAGTAATTTAAAATAAGAGATGTATGTATACTTCATGTTGAGGTAACATCCAAATGGGTATTCACAATGGCAGGTGCCTCTCTCCAAGCAGTGATTCTGTGGCCCAGGCTTCCTTCAGCATGTAGCACCACACTGCTGAGCAGATGGCTTCCTAGTTTACCATGCTTGTTTGCATCAAGCCCTTGAAGAAGAATGGGCATAGAAATCACAAGGGTGGAGCTTTTAAAGACCTAGTTCTGGAAGCAATACACATCAGCTTCTCCCACATTTTACTGGCTGGGACTCAGTAACACGGTCACTGTAACAAGCTAGTTCTTAGAAAAAAAGAGCAAATGGATTTCATAAGCAGTTTGTGAGTACCCTCCATAGTTTCCTTCTACGATCTTTCTTGTGCCAGGGGTCTTTTTAATCTAAAATGATTTGGAAAACCTCTATGTTCCCATGTACTTCTTTAGGTGGTCCTCTAAAGTGTGTTTTTTTTTTTTAATGTTCTTTAGGACTTCCCTGGTGGTGCAGTGGTTAAGAATCTGCCTGCCAATGCACGGGACACAGGTTTGAGCCCCCTGGTCCAGAAAGATCCCAAATGCTGTGGAGCAACTAAGCCTGTGCGCCACAACTACTGAGCCTGTGCTCTAGAGCCCGTGAGCCACAACTACTGAGCCCACGTGCCACAACTACTGAAGCCCATGTGCCTAGAACCCATGCTCCGCAACAAGAGAAGCCACCACAATAAGAAGCCCGCGCACCGTAAGGAAGAGTAACCCCTGCTCGCTGCAACTAGAGAAAGCCTGCACGCAGCAACGAAGGCCCAACGCAACCAAAAATAAATAAATTTATAAAAATTAATTAATTAATTAAATATTCTTTAGTTTTATTGGAACAACATGAATTTCAGAGGATTTGTTTCCTATTGAGAGTCATTCCCCTTGGTAAACCCTACCAATATATTGAGTAAGATTCAGGATGAGTGAGAGATTCACACATCCATTCACTCATTCATTGATTCAGCAAACCTTTACGGTGCTTATTCTGCACCAAGAATTTCTCGAAAATTGAGATATATTAGTCCATAAAAGAGATAAAGACACCTTTTACATGGAGTTTACACTCGGAGGAGATGAAAAACAGGTGCAAAAGATGAAAAACAGCTCTAACGAATGAGACGATTATAAGGTATATAAGTAAATGATGAATGAAATGGAAAAAAGGTCAGAGAGAATGAAGAATGTGGTGTTGTGAGGAGGATGGCGGCACTGTTAAATAGGGTGACAGACACATTTTATGGAGTCTGTGCCATGTTAACAGGTACTTAAAAGAGATCCTTCCTGGGGAAGAGAGTTCCAAGCAGAGGGAGGAGGCTACGCAAAGACCCTAAGGTGTGATCATGTCTGGCACGTTGGAGAAACATCCAGAGGGGCAGTGCGGCTGGAGCGAGGAAAACGGAGATGGTAAGAGAAGAGGTCAGAGAGTCAACGGGGCAGAGCCCAAAACACACACATTTTGAAAGAGGCTGAGAAATGCAAAAGCAAATTGATTTTAAAACTGTGCCTTTCATACTAGTTGAAAAAAGCCTTATGTACTACAGGGATAATTTGAATGAAATGAGTAATATTTTGTAACTATATCATCTACATGCTCAGGATGTGCTGCAAGTAACCAACATTTTAGTGCATATTTCAAAGAGAAGTGAACTTGAGATTTGGTCACATAACAATATATAGAGAAAAACTATTCATTTGGTGGGTATGAGTGGTGTAAAGGTCAGGGAAATTATATGGGCTCTTCAATTATCTGTGTTTCTTTTCTTCGTTAATCAGGTAACTGGGTACTTGGCAATTTGTATGTAGAAACAAGATTCCTACTCATCTTCGTATCTTTGCACATAGCAAACTATTTATGTGAATTTAAACTTCTAGTTAATATCGTGCTGTTTAGACTCCAATCTATTTTATTTTCTTTTGGTTGGGGAGTTTGTAATAGGAAGAATTGACATGTTTTTATGCTCTAAAACACCATTTTAAAAAACATATTTTGTAGATAATTTTTTCCGTGTTGAATTCACCCCTCTTTTTTTGACAGAGGTATATCCATTTTCATAGTGACGATTAACCAAATAAATTTCCATGAGGTATTGTGCCCCAATCTGTCTTCATTTGTTTTTATTAAGATGGTGCTTGGTTTCCCATCCCTCTGCATTTTTCCTTCATGACTGTATCTATTTTCATAATTCAGTTACTCTATTCCCATTGTTGAAAGATTTGTCCTATTCAGGTGAGATATATTTTCAAGGTTTGGGTTTTTTTTTTCTTGAATGTAATAATATTTTAGATTAGTCAAGTTACCTCCGTATCTATTATTTTGTCATTCTGAGAATGTCATGTAAGTAGAATAACACAATATATGATCTTATGAGATTGGCTTTCTTTCCCCACTCAGCATAATGCCTTTGAGATCTACATAAGTTGTTTCAGATATCAATATCTCATTCCTTTTTACTGCTAAGAGGCATTCCATGCTATGGATGTGCCTCAGTTTGTGTAATATTCCTCTATCGTATGCTATTTTTGTTGATTCTGGTTTTGGCTATTATTGCAGATAAAGCTGTTTTTTTGTGGACATAATTTTCATTTCTCTAGAATACATGCCCAGGAGGTGTGGCTGCTGCATAATTTGCTCTGTATGTTTAGTGTTATAAGAAACTACCAATTTATTTCCCAGAGTGGCTGTACCAGTTTCAGTGAAGTATGGAAATCTTACTTCCCTTTACGTCCTTTGTCTTTCCCCCATTTATCATATAAACGTCTTAAATATTTCCTACATGTTATTGAGAACCACATCAAGACCCACATCAGACATTGTTACAATTTTTGTTTCAACCATCAAACGTAAGTTAAAAACTCAAGAGGAAAAGGAAAGTCTATTGTGTTTACTCATGTTTTTACTCTTTCTATTGTCCTTTTAAAATTCCAGATGTCCCAAGATTTCTTCCCTTATCATTTACTTTCTGTTTTTAAGAAATTCTTTAGCCATTCTTTTAGGGTTGGTCCTGCTGGTAACAAATTCTGTTACTTTTCCTCCCTGTGCGAATGTCTCAGGTTCCCCTTCACTCTTGAAGGATATTTTTGCTGCATACAGAATTCTGGGTTGATGGTTATTTTCTTTTAGCACTTAAAAAATGGTGTGCCACTTCCTTCTTGCCTCCGTGGTTAGATGGAGGAAATCTATCTGATGACAAATTGCTATCATTCTAATTGCTTTTATCCTTTGCATAAGGTTTTCTTTTGGGGAGAGGCAGGAACAAGGAGAAGCTATCCCAGAAGAAAAGTAAGGGCAAGTGAATCGGAAGAAGAGTGAAGAGTGGAGAAGAGTGAAGTGGAGAAAGAGGGAAAGCCAATTCCAGGATTCATTTTGAGTGGGTAAATGGAATTCAGTCTTGTGTTTCTGAGGAGTTTTGTAGAATGCACTTTAGAATTATCAACTTGAGATATGAAAGGTGAATTATTTATCCACTGACTTCTGTCTCCCATTGGCCAAGGTTGCTTCCTCAGTTCCTAACTTGCTCGTACTTCCATAACTGTACATGCATGAGTGCCAACATGGTTCATGTCCCAGAGCAAAGAGCAGCAGGTCCCCAATGGGACCAAAGTAAAGTGATAGACTCTATTTCTCCAGTAATGATTGGAGTGAAGTATAGACTTAGAAGTGTGTGGTTGGACACAAGATATCTTAGCCTAGACCGTCCGTTCTCGTAAGGAAAGCTTTGGCTTCCAATTCCTCTATGAGAACTTGGCCACTGGGAATTTTTCCAAGGATTGTAAACCCATGGTAATTATTCCTTAGCTATCAGACATTATTGTTGCCCTGTCCTTTCAAGGAGGTTATTCCTTCTGATCATGACCTTCAAGAGGGCAACTGAGGTCAAGCACCCTTGGATCCTGTCACCCCTCCTCTTTCTCTCTCTGAAAATGCATTCCCTTTCCGGGTCAGGCCTCTTCCACGTTCTTCACAAAGCAAAGAGCTCATCTCACTCATTTCTTGGACCCTTTCAGCTTCCTTCTTGCATGGATTCTTTTTGGTGGAAGACTGGAAAATCACTTTTCTATTCCTCCAAGTTTTGTATAGCAGTGAGACCAAATTCCAAATCAATAACAATACTTTTGAAAGATTTCTCAGGATTTATTTGTTCCCATGGGATATTGAGTTTTAATAAATTTTCAACTGTTTGGAGATAATACCTCCCTTTCAAAAACGTGGCATTCACGCTGTAGCAGTTACCGCTGTGATTGATTACTCATTTAGCAAGGATTTGGTCCTACCACATCAAGCAGGGTCCAGATAAATCTACTGCCAAGTGTCTATTCTCTTGAGGCCATTTTCAGGTTTGGAAAATTGGTCCAAATTTATAATAGATGAAATTATGAGACCATAGCTAGGGTGAACATGGAATGTGTCACTTTTAGAGGTAACATAAAAATGTCACTATGACTGAATTCATTCGTCAGCCAGAAATACTTTTTATCTTTTGATGGATTTGTTTAGCAAAGAGAAGATCACCCAATTCTCCTTTCATTATCTTTAGGGTCAGGGATTTTCCTGGTTTACAGTGCTCTCAGTGTAATAATTAATAGTACTTCCTTTCACACTTAAAAAAAATGTCCTGATTAGAACAGCAAATTATATGGTCACCCAAATCATCATCCTTAATTGTCGAGTCCAAAGCCTCCTGCTGGAATTTTAAGGTGTGTGTATGTGTGTGTTTGTTGTGAAAAGTCCGTGTTTTTCATAAAACAATGTTTGAATGTAATGTCTTTGAGAATTTTTCTGAGTTCCACTGGAGCTATGTTCCTTTACTTGCCAGGATTTTTCTGGCTTCCTAAAAGTTTTTTTTTTATCAAACCAGGAGTCCAGATGGTCAGTTCTTTGTTTGCTCAGTGACAGGGGAGTCAAAACTTGTTTCTGTTATGACCACAGTCTGTTGAAACTTAACTAGGACAGGAAGCTTACTTAAAAGATTGCATGAACAAAATGCTACAGGTTCTTAAACTCTCGAAAGATTACAGATGAACTAGGAGAGAATCCTGTTCCATTTAAATTTAATTTCTGTGATATCATTGTTCTACTCATGTGTAGGTCAGACTTGGTAATATGGTGAGAAAACTTAAAAAGAAATGATCACTCTCAGCCTACTCCAAAATATTTGTCTCCAAGATAAAAATATGACGATTTGTATCTGAACAAGAAAGTGGGCTCCTTGTTTAGAGGTATAATTAGAATTTTCTTGAGCTGTCAATATGGAAGAAATTCTAACATTTCGTTTCTGGAGCAATGATTTATTTTGGGCCATCATTTCCACAGACAGTATGACTGGGAAGAGTATATATGCTTTGGAGAGATCGCCATGGGGGCAGAGTATATGGGGTGAGAAGGAGAAGGGGGACGTCTAGCCTCTGGTGCTCTCTATACCCTACTTCATGGACTGTCCTGCTTGCTGGGCATCACTTCACTTCAGACTGACCTGTCAGGCATCGTAACTTCTCTTGCCACTCCACTGACCACAGAAGTTCACTGCCGTTATCTAGAGGCTGCACTGTGCCGATCTTTATATAGTGCAAGGTAAAATTGGAGAACTGGTGGGTCTGCAGTGATGGAGAATGACATTTTCCTCCTTGTCTATGACACAAATCAGTATTATTTGTATCCCCTGATTTTAAAAGTTTAGAAAAATTACTCTCAATTTTTAAATGAGTCTCTCTCTCTCCCTTCCTGATACATATTTGCATCCAGAGGGCTAGTTTTCCAGCTGGTTGACATAGCTACAGTTGTAGCCATGACACAGACTACTGTCCTCCATACATTTACTTTGTTCCTAAGTTAAACTCATAAAGACTCATTCCTTCTTTAGGATGATGATAATAACTAATCATGCTCATTATGTATCAAGAAATCTTTGAGTAATTTTATTTTAATTAACTCATTTTATATTAATTAACTCATTTTACTGTCACAATCGGTTAGGTAAGAGCTGATACTATTCTGTTTTTATAGGTGAGGAAATTGAGATCAAAGAGATTAAGTACAAGATCACACAGCTGGTCAGGGACAGAGCCAGGATGCACCTCAAAGAACCACTCAGCTCTGCTTTGAATAGACTTCAGGCTACCCACATACCATATAAGCACACAGGATAACTTTTAATCTCCTTGATCCCAAGGTAGGATTTTAAGCTATGCACCTAAAGCAATTAGAGAAAGAGGAACAAAAAAACCACCAAAGTTAGCAGAAGGAGAGAAATCATAAAGATCAGATCAGAAATAAATGAAAAAGAAATGAAGGAAACAATACCAAAGATCAATAAAACTAAAAGCTGGTTCTTTGAGAAGATAAACAAAATTGATAAACCATTAGCCAGACTCATCAAGAAAAAAAGGGAGAAGACTCAAATCAACAGAATTAGAAATGAAAAAGGAGAAGTAACAACTGACACTGCAGAAATACAAAGGATCATGAGAATACTACAAGCAACTCTATGCCAATAAAATGGACAACCTGGAAGAAATGGACAAATTCTTAGAAAAGCACAACCTTGCTAGACTGAACCAGGAAGAAACAGAAAATATAAACAGACCAATAGCAAGCACTGAAATTGAGACTGTGATTAAAAATCTTCCAACACACAAAAGCCCAGGACCAAATGGCTTCACAGGCAAATTCTCACAAACATTTAGAGAAGAGCTAACACCTATCCTTCTCAAACTCTTCCAAAATATAGCAGAGGGAGGAACACTCCCAAATTCATTCTATAAGGCTACCATCATCCTGATACCAAAACCAGACAGAGATGTCACGAAAAAGAAAACTACAGGCCAATATCACTGATGAACATAGATGCAAAAATCCTCAACGAAATACTAGCAAACAGAATCCAACAGCACATTAAAAGGATCATACACCATGATCAAGTGGGGTTTATCCTAGGAATGCAAGGATTCCTCATTATACATAAATCAATCAATGTGATACACCATATTAACAAATTGAAGGAGAAAAACCATATGATCATCTCAATAGATGCAGAGAAAGCTTTTGACAAAATTCAACACCCATTTATGATAAAAGCCCTCCAGTAAGTAGGCATAGAGGGAACTTACCTCAACATAATAAAGGCCGTATATGACAAACCCACAGCCAACATCGTTGTCACTGGTGAAAAACTGAAACCATTTCTTCTAATATCAGGAACAAGACAAGGTTGTCCACTCTCACCTATTATTCAACATCGTTTTGGAAGTTTTAGCCACAGCAATCAGAGAAGAAAAAGGAATAAAAGGAATCCAAATTGGAAAAGAAGAAGTAAAGCTGTCCGTGTCTGCAGATGACATAATACTATACTTAGAGAATCCTAAAGATGCTACCAGAAAACTACTAGAGCTAATCAATGAATTTGGTAAAGTAGCAGGATGCAAAATTAATGCACAGAAATCTCTTGCATTCCTATACATTAATGATGAAAAACCTGAAAGAGAAATTAAGGAAACACTCCCATTTACCATTGCAACAAAAAAATAAAATACCTAGGAATAAACCTACCTAAGGGGACAAAAGATCTCTCTGCAGAAAACTACAAGACACTGATAAAAGAAATTAAAGATGAAAGAAACAGATGGAGAGATATAACATGTTCTTGGATTGGAAGAATCAACATTGTGAAAATGACTATACTACCCAAAGCAATCTACAGATTCAGTGCAATCCCTATCAAACTACCAATGGCATTTTTCACAGAACTAGAACAAAAATTTTCACAATTTGTATGGAAACACAAAGGACCCCGAATAGCCAAAGCAATCTTGAGAAAGAAAAACAGAGCTGGAGGAATCAGGCTCCCAGACTTCAGACTATACTACAAAGCGACAGTAATCAAATCAGTATGGTACTGGCAGAAAAACAGAAATATAGATCAATGGAACAGGTTAGAAAGCCCAGAGATAAACCCACACACATATGGTCACCTTATCTTTGATAAAGGAGGCCAGAATACACAATGGAGAAAAGACAGCCTCTTCAATAAGTGGTGCTGGGAACACTGGACAGCTACATGTAAAAGAATGCAATTAGAACACTCCCTAACACCATACACAAAAATAAACTCAAAATGGATTAAAGACCTAAATGTAAGGTCAGACACTATAAAACTCTTAGAGGAAAACATAGGCAGAACACTCTATGACACATAGAAAGATCCTTTTTGACCCACCTCCTAGAGAAATGGAAATAAAAACAAAAATAAACAAATGGGACCTAATGAAACTTAAAAGCTTTTCCACAGCAAAGGAAACCATAAACAAGACCAAAAGACAACCTGCAGAATGGGAGAAACTATTTGCAAATGACGCAACTGACAAAGGATTAATCTCCAAAATTTACAAGCAGCTCATGCAGCTCAATATCAAAAAACAAACAACCCAATCCAAAAATGGGCAGAAGACCTAAATAGACATTTCTCCAAAGAAGATATACAGATTGCCAACAAACACATGAAAGGATGCTCAACGTCACTAATCATTAGAGAAATGCAAATCAAAACTACAATGAGGTATCACCTCACATCAGTCAGAAGGGCCATCATCAAAAAATCGACAAACAATAAATGCTGGAGAGGGTGTGGAGAAAAGGGAGCCCTCTTGCACTGTTGGTGGGAATGTAAATTGATACAGCCACTATGGAGAACAGTATGGAGGTTCCTTAAAAAGCTAGAAATAGAACTACCATACAACCCAGCAATCCCACTACTGGGCATATACCCTGAGAAAACCATCATTCAAAAAGAGTCATGTACCACAATGTTCATTGCAGCTCCATTTACAACAGCCAGGACATGGAAGCAACCTACTTGTCCATTGACAGATGAATGGATAAAGATGTGGCACATATATACAATGGAATACTATTCAGCCATAGAAAGGAACGAAATTGAGTTATTTGTAGTGAGGTGGATGGACCTAGAGTCTGTCATACAGAGAGAAGTAAGTCAGAAAGAGAAAAACAAATACAGTATGCTAATACATATATATGGAATCTAAAACAAATGGTTCTGAAGAACCTAGGGACAGGACAGGAATAAAGACACAGACATAGAGAATGGACTTGAGGACACGGGGAGGGGGAAGGGTAAGCTGGGATGAAGTGAGAGAGTGGCATGAACATGTATACACTACCAAATGTAAAATAGATAGCTAGTGGGAAGCAGCTGCACTGCACAGGGAGATCAGCTCGGTGTTTGTTTCCATGTAGAGGGGTGGGATAGGGAGGGTGGGAGGGAGACGCAAGAGGTAGGAGATATGGGGATATATGTATATGTATAGCTGATTCACTTTGTTATAAAGCAGAAACTAACACACTATTGTAAAGCAATTATACTCCAATAAAGATGTTAAACAAATTTAAAAATAAAAATGTAAGCTATGGATCAGGTAATACCTCAGGAGTTTTATCTCTTTGCTAGGAATATCCACGTTTTCATCATAACTTTTTTTTTTTAACATAATTGACATCACATATTTTGGCAATATTAAAAATAAATGTTTTATGCAATCACAAAATAATTACTCTTTTTTTTTGCAACTTGAACTGTGTCTCAATCTGACATCTACAGTGCAATTAATTATCTGTACTCAAAATGTTTGCTCAGAGTTGTTGATGCATTAAAATATTTTAAATACAAGCAGTTACAAGTTATTTAAAGAGTTTTATATAATTATTTAAAAATTCCAAAAATATGTTTATGTGCTCATTTAATGCTCACACACTTTCTAAGACATCTGATTCCCTGCTCCATGAAAGAAGGATCTGTCTCCTTTCACACTGCCATCATTTCCCTTCCCCTTCCTGCAGATATATTTGACAGTTATTATTTGTACTTTATCATATAATTTAAAAAATACATTTAAACCTCTAAATTTTATTCCAGTTGATTTGTCATGTCTCCCTATATCTCCATTCTAGCCATACCCTTCTAATCTTCCCTCTTCTTCCAAAAATACCTCCTAGATTCTGTCAGTTATTCCTTTATTTTTACATTACCAACTTGGTAGTATTATTTGTAGCTATACTTTCTTCATGCTTTATCTATAGATGGATTTTAAAAGTGGAAAACCAATAAAATAGCATCGCAGTTGCTGTGGCTTGGTCAATGTTACTCTCTTTAGAGCTAAGGAATGGCCAAGATTACATTTTCTTCATTTTGAGTCCAACATCACCACTGCTGGGTTGCCTCAAAGAATCTGTTCCTAGATCAAGGTCAAAATAATTATCTTTTCTTACCTTCCTTCAATTATTATTAAATTATGACATGTGTTAATTAGCTTTATATTTGTACGATGATCTCCTTATATGGTTTTTGAATTTTCTGTTCTTTCTAATTGTGCGCCGCTGGGGAAGCCGGGCATTCACTCACTGGCCTCCATAGCTCTAAGCTATGGGGGGAAGGAGTGATGCTGCAGAGTTCCTCTATGAGGGATTTGATTTTGGTATGGGAAACTGGCTGGAGCTAAGTATTTTGTAGGACAGTTATTTTACAGATGGACTGCGTCAGTTACGTGCTTATCTCTGGGGACACCAGGAAGTACAGCATTGACTCTTGGCCAGATAAGGTAGTAGGCTAACTAATGATTTATGACGTGCAGTTCAAAGTTTGGAACTCCCTGGTGAGACACAGGCTGGTTCTTTTATTAATGGCTTATATCTGGCATAACTGGTTTGGCTAGGTGACTACAAGGGAATGGGGGACCCTGCTGAAAATTCTAGGAACCAAGTTTGCACAAATCTCAGAGGCTCAGTCCAGAGACAAAGCAAGCCCTGTGTGAATAAGATGAACCCGAAGTAGCTACGCTTGGAAGTCTCTTGGGCCCTGATGCTTCCTTACATCCTCTTATTCCTTCTGTACTGTACCGTTTGCCTTTATTAAAAGTTTTAAATGAATGTGCTCTGTGGAATCTTGTGAGTCCTTTTACTTATCTGACCCTGTTGTAACTCTTGCAGTATTTAAATCTTCTCTGATTCTTCTCTATTCCTATGATTTAATCTTGAGCCCAGTGTTCCATTCTGCCTGCTCTCCTTTTGCAGGAGATAGGCTTCCTTAAAATCTGGCAAGGCAGCCCTTTGACTTTCAGATTTTGTCCTTAATTGGTGATTAATCATGCTGGGTTTGTGATGATCTCCCTTCACTGGATTGGATGGCTGGATGACACTCCATCACAGCCGTGCGATTCAATAATCTATTCCCTCCTACTTCTCAAGTGCAGAAATATTGCCCTGGCTGATGTACTCCATCCCACCATTATTCCATCCCGGTTCACTAATGATAAATATTTTAACAACTGCATTATTACAGCAGTCATGGGCTATCTGTTCTCCATCCACCACTGGTAACGGAGTCCTTAATGCCAGATTTCTGGTGATTGATTCATATCCAAAATCTCATTCTGGAATCTGTTTCCTTGTGAGAAACATAGCCACGAGCCAACCAGCTGCAGATATCTGTGGCAGCTTGAGGATGAGGGCATTGGCTCTGCAAAAGGAAATGTGGGAACTCCCACAGCATGTCTACATTTGCTCTTTTTTTCTTACCTATATGTACAGGGTTTTTTTTTTTTTTTTTTTGCCACACTGCATGGCTTGTGAGATCTTAGTTCCCTGACCAGGGATCAAACCCACGCCCCCTGCAATGGAAAGGCAAAGTCCTAACCACTGGAGGGAGGTAAGGCAAATGTATGTGTTTATTCTATTATCTAGAAGTGGAAGCAGTTATTTTTTATTTTAATTTAATACTGATTTGTTAAGCCAAACCATTAACCTATATTCTAATTAATTTCTCAATTTATCCATGGAAAGGAATTTTTCAGACAAAGTAGGCAAAACCACAATCTAATCAAATGTTCCCACATTCATTCAAATGGAAATCAATATTACTACTCAGGATCTGAAAACACAAATTGCTAAATAAATAATTCAATATACTTCCTCAAGAATATGAAATTATTCTATCTAGTGTAAATGAATTCAAATAAGACTTAAATCCTTCGTGAGGTCAGAAATTTTTTTCCTTTGTGAAGCAAGTAGAAAATACTTACATTAGCTATTTTTAAATTTTTAACTAACTACCCTCTTTATTGAAGAAGCTGGAGGAGTGGGTCAACTACTAAATGATGTGTATGATTAGGAAGCTCTATAAAATCAGTCTTTCTGGGCTCAGAGACGGTTGAGTTGTAAACAACATCTGGTCGACCTTAGTGGGGAACTTACACGATGCCACCTTTAGGTGGCAGGGTGGTCCTATTTGGGACTGATGGGCACTACAATGTAGAACCTGCTCCCCAAATTACAAATGACATGGCGATGCCCTGTGACCCAGCAATTACAACTCAATGACTGTACTCTCTGGGAATAATTAGAAATGCATGCAAAAATGTGTGATTCATGATCATAGAGAGAACACTGAAGATCAACAAAATGCGAGTGGATTAGATAAATAAGTTACATTTCATAATTATGACAGAATAATGTGCAGGTATTAAATACGTTGTAGAAGAGAAAATGTTTAACCTATGACTAATTAATAGAAACTAGCTCTGAAAATACTTATTCGCACACACATGCCTTTGAAATATTTTCTTTGAAAGCCCATATTTAGTCTTTATTTTAATTTATTTATTTTTAGGCTGCGTTGGGTCCTTGTTGCGCGTGGGCTTTCTCTAGTTGTGCAGAGCGGGGGCTGCTCTTCGTTGCGGTGCGCGGGCTTCTCATTGCAGTGGCTTCTCTTGTTGCAGAGCACGTGCTCTAGGCATGCGGCCTTCAGTAGTTGTGGTTCGTGGGCTCAGTAGTTGTGGCTCGTGGGCTCAGTAGTTGTGGCTCACGGGCTCTAGAGCGCAGGCTCAGTAGTTGTGGCACGCGGGCTTAGTTGCTCCGCGGCAGGTGGGATCTTCCCGGACCAGGGCTCGAACCCGTGTCTCCTGCATCGGCAGGCGGATTCTTAACCACTGCGCCACCAGGGAAACCCCCCATATTTAGTCTTAACATTCAGTTTTCGGTTTTCTTAACTTTCCTTACCAGCATCTCATGATAAATTTGTTACTGTTGCCATCACCCCCTTTGCCATATTGCTCAGCATTTACCAAAAATACTGTTTTTCCTTCTTCGATAATATTAGGAATAGTGCTGGTATACAAAAATGCCTGATAAAAGGCCCAGTTATTTGAAGTCACTGCTAAACAAATCCAGCCATGTTAATTCAGCTAATTTGAAACATGTGAAAATAAGCAGACTTTGCCAGTGGCAACGAGCAGTGTGAAAAAGGAAATACATTTTGTTTTCAAGCTCCTCTGAGTATTCTACAGGTCATGGGAAGTGAAGAAAGCAATGAAAATCCACACTTAGAGAAATTCATCTGAACCCTTTCAAAGTTTTATTCCTTGCAAAGCCAAGCAACTGCTAGGCTTCACCTATCTTCCAAATGAGTAACTGTTGTAGAGAAGCATTCTACTTCTTCTTAAATGGAAAATAATGGGGATTTCTTACCTTTAGTAAAATGACTTAGAGTTAATGTTAGCATTCTGAAGACATGTGTGAGACTAATTATCTCACCCTTATGTTTTACATAATTATATATAAAACTATATGTGATCTTATATTGTGATAGATAGTAATTCCTCATATTAGATCCTTCATATCTAATGAAGTACATAAAAAATGAGGTAGAAAAATTTGAGTGTCATGGTCCCTTCCAACTCCTTCTCAGATTACAAAGACACATATTTTCTATTACTTCCAATCTTTAGATGAAACTTTGATTACACCTAGAGAAAATTATGTCAGCATTTGTTTTGAGGTCACCTTACCCTAATTATTTTTCTGGATTCATGTGTAACATATGGATTCGTGGCTTATGTAAGGAAAATGGCAAGTGAGTCTTAGTGTTCTTTTCAATGACTAGGTTTATGATACTGTGTTCTGCTGGTCATCAGCCAAATGCTGGAGGTTCCAGCAGTGTTAAATCAAAGTAGTTCCTCCCCTGGATCTCTCCACTAAATAATTTTATATTCCAATTATACAAGACAGAAGTTTCTAGCTATTAAATTCTTTTCATCACGTAGGATGTTTATAGTTCATCTTAAATATGTGAAGAATTTATTTTCAAGATTACATGGATTCTATTTTTAAAATTAAATCATCAGATGTAATACATACAAAACATTTATCACTGTGTTGTTTATGAGACATATGGCACAGTGCCCAGAGTGCCAATAAATATTCATTAAATTAATAAATGAAGGGAATAATATACTGAGAAGACAGTATTTTAAAAACTGGTTTTCAGGAGTTATTACCTATCTTTTATTTTCTGTAAGGATATAGGGGATTAATAAGCTTCTTTTTCTATGTGAGGAGATGGACGTTAACTTGATTGTAGAAGTTATTTCACTATGTACATGAACATCAAATCATGTTATACATCTTAGATATACAATTAAAAATAAACTGAGAAAAAATAGACAATGATACTACTTGTGAATTAGTGAGTGAAAAATAGGATATGTTTTCCCTGATGTTGTCAACAAAAAGGATACAAAGAATTTAAACTATGGTTTGAGACTGTTTGTAAATTTATAGCTGTTTGAAAATATAGAAAGCCGCCAGTGGTATTTAAACTTTATAACTATGTAGAGTCACGTACAAGAGTGGCAATGCAAAGGAAACAAAAACACTTTAAAAGGAAGAGCTCACTTTTAAGAATTTCTAAGATCATCATTATTAAATAGAGGTAACAATAGAAGAGTAATTGAAATAATAATACAAATTATTAATAAATAATGCCAACACTCTGTTGAGAAGCACAAATAAAGCCCTCTTTATAAACTACAGGTTTTCATTTAGTTTTATTAAATTAGCACAATAGATGACAAAAATACCTCTTTTTCAATTTAGTTATATTTTTACTCTAGCATTTCTTTAATTTGTTTTTATCTGTAAGATTTTAGGAAAATACCATTTAAAAATTTTGTGATTTACCATAGAAGATAGAAATCATTATCTCTTTCAAGTTCTAAGGAATTTATTCAAGTATTTAATCATATATTCATTCATTTGGGCATATATTATTTACTACATATATGTACCATGTTAGATGTTGGGCAAACAACTGTAAATAAGATACCTACAGACCCTGGTCTCAGAGAGCTGTCCGTTATGTAAGGAAGATAGGTATAATCAAAACGAGTAAATAAAATACGATAAATAAAATGTGATATTAGAGGAGTACAGGTGTTACAGGAACCGATGGAGGGGGTCCTTATTTTAAGACATAAGGAAAACTCCCCTGTTTATGTGACAGATTGAGCTTGGAGGGTGAGTAATCATTTGAAGGGGAAAAGAAGAGAAAAGATACATATTTCAGGTGGAGGTAGCTATTTGTTTTTATGTGCCAAACAAGCAAAATGTTTACCCAATTCACAAGGAATGTATACACCTAAAAGAAATGTGGTGAAAGGAGATGAGAAAAAGAGAAGCACAATCAAAGAATTTAAGTACATTGGCTTTGGATACAGATTTCTGAATTAGAAGGGAAAGAGAGGCAGAAAAGGCCACCTCTTTTAACGTGGGGACACAGGACGTGGGAATGGCAACCTCTGAGTGCACAGAATGGCTTCTTGGAGAGCAAGGTTGGAGGCAGAGAGACCACCTTCGAAGGCTGGGGCAGAAAGTGAAGTGAGAAATAATGGATGGAAAGAATTTAACAATCTGAACAACTATTCTGATATAGAAGTAACCAGACTTTGTCACTGATATGTAGGAATTAACAAGAGGAAGATACAAAGGACAAATGTTGTATCTTGTGTCTTGGGCAAATGAATCAATTGTGTTACCTTTACTGACATGAGTAACACTGTCAGTAAAATCAGTTTGACAAACGTATATTTATTTTATGATATGCTGAAAATATCCTTTTAAAATTGTCTGTGATCGTAAGGAAGGCAAGATGGTAAAAGTATAGAAAGTGATGTCAGTCCACTAACGTTAAAAAAAAAGAAAGTTATGTCAGAGAAACCTCATTTTTTTTTTTAAGGTAAGAAAAGTTTGGATTTGTTTGGACATTGATGGGAAGATATCGGTAGAGCACAGAGAAGTTAATGAGAAGAAGTTAAGGAATACGACTTGGACCAGAGGTAAAAGGATTAGTTCTTTTCTTTTTTAACAGAGGCAAGAGATTTAGGAAGTTCCCTCCTGAAGTTTTTATTTTCTTTATGAATGGAAGTAAGATCATCTTACGAGGGCAAGATAGTAAGGAAGAAGGAAGCGATGAACATTTCAAGAGAGAAGAAATTGCAAAATATGCTAGTGGAGAACCAGAAATACATTGGTCTAGGGAAATATCATAAGACTGTAAGTCCATGTTGAGGTCCCAGTTGATCATGAAGACCATGAATATTATAGTGGTATCAATTTTTATTGTTTTATTGTGTGGTTTATTCTGGCAATGCTCAGAACCGGGGGACAGGAGTGGAATAGACAGTCAGATAAGCTCATTACAGGCTGGGGCTGTGCTGAGTGAATGAAACAAAAAGAGTTATCTCGAGGGCATTTAAACTATTAGTCAAAGGGAAATGAAGTTCTTGACTATTTCATTCCTATCTATATATAGAGAGCACACAATCAGGTATGGATAGATAGGGAGAAAGGAGTGGGTCAATGAACTGATGTCCTGAAATGCTTTAAGGAGTGAGTTCATTGAGAATGATAAAGCAAGTGGTGTTTAAGGATTGAAGTTAATGATCAGGTAATAGGAAATTTGGAATTTCATTCCACAGGTGGTACATTTCTTAATGATAAGCCATTCTGGGATGTATCCATGAGAGGAGTAGCTAGAATGGACTATATATACAATAACTGACAAGTAACAAAGAAACCGGGATGCTGGAGGAATTGTCTTCATACATCTCGACGTGGCACAGATTTACGGTGGGGCTGGGGTAGAGGGAGCTTCTGAACCAAGTGTGAGCATCTTCAATACTGATGGAGCAGGACCAGGAAGTGGATTAAGGACAGAGACAAACGGAATAGAAAGTGGAGCGGTCAGCAAGTAGAAACCGCAAAGAAACAGCTGCTTTCATAACGAGTGGAGACTTGATCATCTAAAAGTAGCATGAAACACACAGATCCCATCTAACTTTTATTGGAGGAGAGGAGGACAGGGGTGGAGAGGAGGAAAGAACATCTTCCTCTGGATGGTGCAGCGGAAGGAATGCTGCCTCAAGGAAACGTTACGTTTCAATTACGGCCAAGAGGTGTTGGGAAAGTTTGCAGAGAAGGGGAGTTTCTTCATTACGAAGAGTCGTTAGAGATGGCAGAGTGAAAAGGAAAGGAGAAGTGAAAAGTCGGCACAGGAAAGAATGCCATATTTTCCCAGTGTTTTAAAGTTGGTTCTTATTTCATAACCTGAAGAGAGATCATTGGTTTCTAAATTTGCCAGATTAACTCAATCCAGAACTTCAGCTTTGAGAGGGTCTGGCAAAATGAACGCCACTTTCTTTATAACCTCCCAAATGTGGATTTACACACATTGTCAAATCAGCATCATGTGGGACAGTATTAGGCACATTTGGAATTTTGTCTTTGGACTTCCAAGTTCTGGGAGTTCTGCCCTGTCATAGCCACCCCTCCACTCTCGAGTCTTGCTTCACACTTTCACAGAACCGCTGCTAAAAAAGATGTGTAAGAAAGATTTCAACGCCCATCTCCTGTAAAGCGGTGTGAATGTCAGTCACTAGGTGAGTTCACCATGGATTACATCACTGTTTTAATTATTAAAATATTATATATTGATCTCTGTTAGAACAAGCTTCCTGTGTTATTCTCCTTTGCAAAAATGTATAATCAAGAACAAATATTAGTATTAAAAATTAACTCTTTATATAGATATGCTCTGTACCTTGATACACAATGTGTTGTTGTATTTGACCTTTTTCATTCCATCTTATTTATTTTCTATTTAATTTCCTTTTCCCTTTTCATCTTTTCCCCCAGATTTATGACTTTCTTTCTTTCTTTTTCTAAAGGGCTTCAAATGCTTGGCTATTTATTTATTTATTTTTGGCTGTGTTGGGTCTTCATTTCTGTGCGAGGGCTTTCTCTAGTTGCGGCAAGCGGGGGCCACTCTTCATCGCGGTGCACGGGCCTCTCACTATCGTGGCCTCTCTTGTTGCGGAGCACAGGCTCCAGACGTGCAGGCTCAGTAGTTGTGGCTCACGGGCCCAGTTGCTCCGTGGCATGTGGGATCTTCCCAGACCAAGGCTCGAACCCGTGTCCCCTGCATTAGCAGGCAGATTCTCAACCACTGTGCCACCACCGAAGCCCTATGATTTTCTTTTAATTATCTAGGCATTTGAAAGTTCTACAGCATATTTCTATTCTTATGGTCACCATTATACTTTTACCAAGTATATTTAATCTATATTTTCTATCATTGTAGAGAATTATTAAAAATCTGTGACTTCCTCTCAAATAAAATGAGACCCCGCACAGTTTTGCTGCACTCGATCCATTTCTCCTCTACCCCTAGTGTTTGCTGACATCTTCTAGAATTTTAAATTCAAGATTCTTTTTATGATTTTTAGTTTTTATATTATGTCACTTCTATTTTCTTAAAATTATGTTATTCTTTATAGATGCATTATTCCAGTTAGTTAAATTTAACTATTTTTAAAATTGTATCTCTCACTCAAAGTAAAATATAGATAATCCCTTGTACCTTAGAAGTTTTCTCAGTGCCTCTCCCTATTTGCATTTCTCTCCTGGCCACTAAACATGTAATTACTATCCTGAATTCTGTGGTGATCATTCCACAGATTTTTCAAAATGCTTTAGTCAATGAACATATTTGTAAATGATATATCGCTTAGTTTTGCCTGCTTTTCAATATTATATAAACCAATTATCCTATAACTGTATATTCACAGGCAACTTGCTTCTTTGACTTGACATTATATTCTTCAAATTCATCACTGTTGATGCATTTAGTTGTGGTTCTTTCACTTTCCCTGCTCTAGAGTATTCCACGGTATAAATATGCCACAATGCATTTACCATTCTATTGTGGTGTCACTTCTGGTTTGGGGCAGTGATGAGCGATTTTTCTGCGAACGTATTTTGTATGTATCTCCTGGTGTAACACATCTATATACAGAAGTGGAACCGCTTTGACGTCCAGTTTGCTCTTGTTCAACTTAAATAGGTAAATACTAAGTCATTTTAAAGTTCAGTTGTACCAATTTACATCCGCCTAGAAGTCACTGAACGTTTCATCTGTTCCACATGATCTACAGAATTTTATATTTCACACTAATTTTTTTCCCAAACTGATAGGCCTGAAAAGCTATCTTGTTGAAACTTGCATTTCCCTGACTCTTTATAAGGTTCCACATTTTTCAAATATTCTTCTATTGGGTTGTTTTTCTTATTGATTCATAGAGTTTTAAAATACATATATTAATCACATATATTTTTCAAGTACATTTGCATAATTCGTGTTCTATGCTTTTCGCTTTTATGGTGTCATTTAATAAACAGAAGTTCTTAATGTTACTGTAGTCAAACTGAACAATTCTTTCTTTTATGGTTTGTACTTTTTATATCTTGTTTAAGAAATCATTCCCTCCTTACCTGTAAGATTACAAAGGAATTTTCTTCTAGAAAATGTTTTGCAGTTTTGCCTTTTACATTTAGGGCTTTAATCTACTTAAAGTTAAATTTCCCAGTTTAATCCATTTTTTCATGTTATCCAAATGCCCCAGTAGAATTTATTGTCTGGTGTCTACCATGTGTGCTCAGTAATAAATCAAATGCATGCAAATCTGCATGAGGCTATTTCTCAGTTTTTCATCCTGTTTCATTAGTTTTTCTATCCCAGCAAAATGCCATACAATTTGGTGACTATAGATTCGTAATAAATCTTTAAATCTGTTTGGATAAATGTCCTCATCTTAATATTTGTTTTTATTCATTTCTTTGATATTCTTGGATTCTTTTGTGATTTCATAAAAATTTAAGGATAAGCTTGTTAAGTATCCCAAGGAAAACTTTACTGAGATTTTGATTGGCTTACTTTGTATCAATAATTCATTTGGGGAGAAATATTATCTTTATAATATATAGTCTTCCATCCAAAATGGGGTATTTTTTCCATTTATCTAGGACTTCTCCAATAAAGTTTTATAATTATTTCATTGATGGTTATATGTGTATTTTATTTTTGATACTTTTGAAAACATCTGTTTGAAAATGTTCTTTAAAAAATTTTATGGTAATATCCAATTTTTAATGATATATTTGATTTATTATTCCATATTGATTTTATATCAACATACTTGCCAAACTAAATATATACAATATATATTTTCTATATTTATCCATAGGTTCTTATACATTTTGTATGAATATAATCATGTCATGAAGATGATGGAAGATGAAAATTTGCTTTCACATTATTTCTTTTTTTTTTTTTTTTTTTTGCAGAACGCAGGGCCTCTCACTGTTGTGGCCTCTCCCGTTGTGGAGCACAGGCTCCGGACACGCAGGCTCAGCAGCCATGGCTCACGGGCCCAGCCGCTCCACGGCATGTGGGATCCTCCCGGACTTGGGCACGAACCCGTGTCCCCTGCATCGGCAGGCGGACTCTCAACCACTGTGCCACCAGGGAAGCCCTCGCATTATTTCTTTATATTGCTCTACTATAGGGGATAGATCCTAAAGTATAATGTTGAATAGAACTGGATTTAGGGGCATCCTTGTCTTGTTCCAGATCTTAAAGGAATAATTTCAATGTTTCACAATTAAATAAGGTGCCCACTAAAGGGATTTTTGTAGATACTCTTTATTAGACTAAAAAGTTTTTTCTGTTGCTAGTTTTGAAACATTAAAAAAACATGATTAGATATTTGAATTTATCAAATTCTATTTCTGAATTTAATATGATAATAATATGTATGCTTTTTAAAAAATCTGTTAGTGTGACAAATTGCATGCATTTATTTTCTAAAGTTAAAAGAAAATTGCATTCCTGGGAGTTGTTAGATTTATTTAATTAATATCTAGTTTAGGATGTTTGTTTCTAGGTTCATGAGTGAGATGAGATCAACGTATAATTTTCCTTCTCCCTTTATCCATGTGAAATTTTGTATCAAGGTTACACTTGCCTTATAAAGTGAGCTGGAGATTGTTCTCTTTTTTTGTGCTTTGGAATAGTTTATGATTCATCGGAATCATGTGTTCCTTGGTTGTTAGAATTTGCCAATCAAATTGCTGTGTCTGGTGAAAAGATGCTCAACATTGCTAATCATCAGGGAAATGCACAGCAAAATCACAATGACACACCACCTCACACCTGTCAGAATGGCCATCATCAAAAAGACCACAAATAACAAATGTTGATGTTGGTGGGAATATAAAGTGGTGCAGCCACTATGGAAAACACTATGGAGGTTCCTCAAAAGAACTAAAAATAGAACTACCTTATGATCTACAATTTCACTCCTGGGTATATATTCAAAGAAAATGAAAACACTAATTTGGAAAGATACATGCACCCCAATGTTCACAGCTGCACTATTTACAACAGTCAAAATATGGAAGCAACCTAAGTGCCCATCAACAGATGAATGGATAAAGAGGACGTGATACATAACAATGCAGCTACTGCTCAGCCATAAAAACGAATGAAATATTGCTGCTTGCAGCAACATGGATGGACCTGGAGGGTATTATGCTTAGTGAGATGAGTCAGAGAAAGACAAATACTATATGATATCACTGACATGTGGAATCTAAAAAATGAAACGCATGAATACAACAAACCAGAAACAGGTTTACAGATATAGAGAACAAGCTAGTGGTTACTAGCGGGGAGAGGGAAGGAGTAGGGACAAGGCAGGGGTAGGGGATTAAGAGGTACAACCTATTATGTATAAAATGAATAAGATACAAAGATAGACTGTACAGCACAGGGAATATAGTCGATATTTTCTAATAACTTTAAATGGAGTGTAATCTATAAAAATATTGAATCTCTATTTTGTACACCTGAAATGAATATAATATTGTGAGTCAGCTATACTTCAATAAAAATAAAGTTGTTGTGCCTAGAGTTTTCATTGTGTGAAGATTGTAAATTACTGTTTCAAATGCCTTGATAATGTAAAAATAGTTCTTCTTTTTAATATGTTATATAATTTTGAGAGTTTGTCCATTTAATTGAAATTTTCAATATTATTGGCAAAAAGCTATTTCATAATACCCTTTTATCATCCGTTTAATGTCTGTAGCACCAGTAGTTGTGTCCCCATTTCTTAATACTGTTTATTTGTGCCTTTCATTTTTACATTAATCAGTCAAGCCAGAGTTTTGTCAATTTAATTTTTCTTTTCAAAGAATCACCTTTTATCTTTGTATCCTCCCTATTATATATTTATTTTCTATGCCACCAGTTTTTCCTCTTATCGTTATTATTTCCTTGCTTCTACTTTATTTGAGCTTGCTTTGCTTTGTTCTTATAATGTCTTTAGATGCTAACTGGCTCATTAACTTTCAACCTTTCTTCTATTCCAATATAAACATTATGGAAATGAATCTTTTTTAAGAAATTATTTTTATTCTTTTATTCATAACTAATCAAGCTAGAAAAAATTTTAATGATCAAAATGATTATGGAAACATACATTAATATATTTTAAGGAGATTAGATAATGAATTTGCCTATATGTCCTGCTTTATCTGCATTCCACAAGTTTTTATGTATTTCACCTTTGTTTGTCACTCTTGAGTTACAGTTTCTAAATTCTTTTCATAATTTTTTTTATTGATCCATAGTTTCTTTAGAAATAAACCTCTTAATTACCAAATATTTAGAGCTTTCCTAGTGATAATCTTTGGTATTGATTTCTACATTATTTGCATTGTGAGAAAGTATATTATATTAATTCTTCATAATTTTATGAGTCTTGTCTTATATTCCATTTGAAACATATCTAGGATGACTTTATGTCTTATCACCTGGTCAACTTTTGTTAACATTCTACATGTGTTTAAAAAAATGTATATATGTGAATTCTCCCATTGTTGGGTGCAGTAGCTATAAGTTTTATGGTTCCTTCATTTTTTTGATCTTCATTGTTTTCTTCTACCTCCATGCTGCTCTTTTTTTAAATTATTATGATTATTTTCCCCTGGAATGTACTAGATTGGCTATCTAGGATTGCCTAGATATTGCAGTAGTTTAACTCCCTCACACAAACTATTTCATACTCATTTGACAAGCCTGAGGCAGGTCAGTGGGAGAGGTTATCTCACTCTAGTCTCTCAGGGACGCAGACTGAGGGAGACAACATTTTGACTGAAGCTGAGACAGGAAGAGCAAACATGGTAAGTCAGGCACTACCTGGTAAGGCTTTTCTGCAGAAGCATTTTGAGGTCTCTACAGTTCACATTTCATTGGTCAAAGCAAATCACCCAAACATGCTTTCTATAGAGGGGAAATGGACATCCTGACATTTGCTTATAAAAAGAAGGGAATCAGGATATTAGTAAACCACAGTCATCCCTGCTAAACACCAAATGTTCAGTTCACTTTTCTTCTCACATGCAAATGACCTACCCTATCCTGAAGGAGACACAAAAACCCAGGCTGCGAGTCAAGTTCAAAGTCCTGGGGCTCTGGGTGATGCACTATGGCGTCTTCACCTCAGCTTCACACCCCTGGATGGGGCTTCTCTTGATCCATTGATACATGGGTTTAAAAGACAAATGATCTGTATCCCACTCATCCTTCATGGTACAGGGACCAACACAGGATATAGAGTAACCAATTTGATTCAGAAAGGGGAAGAATGGGAGATTCACCACAGATTTAAAAAGTGGCTCTTAACCATTCTGAAATCCCCAAGGAGAGGCATTTTGAGAGTCCCCAGCCTGTGAGAAGTCCCTGATCCCTGGAAATAGTGTCCTGGCCCATCTGTCCCCCAGGGTTCCTGATTCCAACCTCTGGGAAATTTTCTTTTCCATTATCTTCTTTTTCCTTCTTCTTTTATTTTCCTAATAAGCATTGGGGAATGAGCCCTCTTGAGATCAAACAGTTGTATTTGCCTGTGTCCTGCTCAGAGATGGCTGGGATCCCAAAGACAGCTCTAAGTCTTAAAAAGTAATAGTCTCTTCTGGTCCAGAATGGTGGTGGTTTTGACAATAAAATATTATTAAAAACCTGATTGACTTCTTATGTATTTGATTCTAGCCAGCTTCATGCTTCAAAAAGAATAATCAGTTATTTCCTGGATAAAGTTATTAGACTGACCACAGTTTTCTGTTCTCTCATTTCCATGTCCTCTTTTGCTCTGAGCCATCTCTGTCTCTCTATTCATTTGTGGTTTCTTTGGTTCAACTGGGTTTCAGTGAGACTCCACATGTGAATTCTCTGTTCCGTGATCCGTTTTACCCTGTTGAGAATATTTGGTGGCTACCAAACCCTTAGAGGGACTTATACTCTGAACGCTGTAGAAAAATTAACTCTAAGGCCTTATCCTTATCATTAAAGAAACAGAAGAAGAGTAATTTAGAAGGTAGCATAAAATTAAATAATGGTCTAGATGTTTTTCATTATCCAAGGTAGGCAAATCCAAAAGTTCAATAAAAAATTAACTGATCATCAAATGTTTAGCTATTTACTTATAATTTCCTTTCCAATAAAAATCTCATTTAAAAAGATATCCATGTTTTACTACTTTTTAAAAAAAACTGGAGTATGTAGTTGTCAAAATTTTGAGGCATTTTTAATTTTTATAGAAGAAATGCTTATGAAATTAAATTGGTTCAAATTCACTTGAGATGACTTAGATATTTGTAATAATATGAAAAAACGTTTTATTTGCTGTGTACCATACTGAATGCTCTGTCACGCTCCTATTTATCATTCATATTTTGACTTACTTAATAGGGTTCCAAAGAACATCACGTTGTGTGAAGAAAAGCCAGATAACATTTCAAGGTTGTCTTCTAGATGATACAAAATGAGAATGCACTTGATTTTACTCAGGCATTCCCAGTGTGGAATTAATTAGGAAACTGTCTGAATAACACTAGGATGAGGTTTTTCCTCTGCCCTTTAATGTCATGTTTTTATTTTTGGTTGTGTCTGGGCTATGGAAGCTGAAAAGAAATACGCTAACCGAAACGCATACAAATGATCACAAATGATAGGTTACCGTATGAGACTAAAGCTCCTTTAAAAAAGTAGCTAGAGGGCTTCCCTGGTAGCGCTGTGGTTGAGAGTCTGCCTGCTGATTCAGGTGACACGGGTTCGTGCCCCGGTCCGGGAGGATCCCACATGCCGCGGAGCGGCTGGGCCCGTGAGCCATGGCCGCTGAGCCTGCACATCCGGAGCCTGTGCTCCGCAACGGGAGAGGCCACAACAGCGAGAGGCCCGCGTACCGCAAAAAAAATAATAATAATAATAAAAAAGTAGCTAGATTTTACACCTTCCTGCAGAATTTTTGTCTTCAGAAAACAAAAAAAGACAAATAGTTATGAATATGAGGAGGAAATGCTTTTGCTTGGCTTGAGGAACTCCATGTAGGAAAGCTAGTTCTGTGCAGCTAGGAGTTTACTTCTTGATTCATCCCTGGGCTCACTGGCTGTGGTAATTACAGGTACATTTTCTGGGCTTAAAACTTCCAGAAATCTTCCACACTCTTGCTAAGAATTAGATTAGTATGCATAAGATGAGAGAGAGGTATGGCAGGAGGAAACCTGACATAGCCAGACATGTACTAGCCACCTGCTTTAACTGGAAACAAGAATAACCAAACTAATTTCTAGGTTAAAGTCTGCATCTCCTAAAATACCATACTAGCAACAGTAAATATAGACATTTAAAAAGAAAATAATATTTGTGTTATTAAACTGTTTATGAAATAATTGGGGCTTTGCCTTCTCATAAACATCAATTTCACATCTGGCTGGGGAAGCCTGAGTTCCAGCAAGAAAAATGTTCCTCTAATTTGGCAGAAGTTTCTTTAGAAGACCCAAGGAACATGAGCACTAAATAAATATTTAGAAGCTGAGTTGAATTTGACCTTTTCATCATCTTGTTTCTGGTGATGTGCATGAAGAAAATGTTAGTGATCACTTACTTGTGGAGGAAGAGATTCTCCTTTCATTTACCTTAATGTTGTAGAAACAGTTTAGTGGAATGTATAACAAATTTCAATCACAGCAGCATAGCCCATTCTTTTTTCTCTCACTTAAATTTATTTTTAATCTTTTTTTTTTAAGCAGAGATTGAGAAATATCAAAACAAGCAAAGCAGGATATCAAATGAGATATTTTTCCCTTATGTGTACATATGCGCATATGTGTTTCTTCTGTTCCGTGGCCCAGGATCCTTTCTCAGTTACATATTTCAAGTGATTTTGAAATTCACTAACGGAAACATTTGTACTAAATATAAAGGTGTTGACCTTTTATGAGATCACATCATTAGTCTCAAAGTATTTTTATTTCCTGGGATGACGTATGCTCTACATAGTCCAAACATCACTGATAAAAAAATAGCACCACACTTTTTCCAGCTGTATAGTATAATAATGGGCAACAGTCTACACATTAACAAATGTTCTATGTTCCTAAAACTGAAAATGAAAACCTCAGCTGTTGTCAGTAAGACATTTACATTTCTTTGACATCTGTGCCTATTCTAAGTATTCACTCCTTGGTTGTATATTCCAGCAAAATCGATTTTTCCTTGCACTCCATAAGGAGTAGAGTCATTAATGTTGAATACTTTCCTGTAGTTTATTTTGAAGCAAAACAAGCTAATTATATCTATTTCATTGACTTAAGGTTGATGGAAAGTGCTGGAAAAGGCCATAGCTGACCATGTTGATTTATTTTTAAACTCTAGCAAGTGGTTGCTTTGTGTTCCAAGTAGATATCTGGGAGGAAAATGAACTCATTCCACTCATTTATAAAATTCTTGGGCTTGAGGTGAAACTATCTCAGATAAATTAATAGATCCCTTCATGGATGTTGTTCTTTATTTCCCTAAAGAAAAACACTGAACATTCCAGAATTGTTAGAAATCTTAAAAATAATGCCAGTGAGTTCAAGGCTATTGGCTCACTCCCTCTACATGTTTGATTTTTTTTTTTTCTATTTTACGATCATGGACTATACCCCAGACCAACTAGCCATCTCAGAAGGGTGCCTATTGCTTCAAGTTTAACAACAGTAACAACAAGCACAACAGCTTAGACAGATAAACATATGTTGATCATGGGTGAGTTACATCACTTTCTTCAAGCCTTAAAGGAGAAGGAAAAAAAAGATAAAAATCCCAGTCACTGATGGGCAAACTCACAGTTGATTTATTTGGTCTCATGAACCATAGTGCAAAGCCAGGCTTCACTGGGTGCCAAGTGAGTGGTAAAGAAGGAACGGTCTCTTCAAGGATGATCTGCGTCAGTCATCCAGATGTCCAGATAGTGGGAA
The DNA here is from genome assembly GCF_005190385.1 of Monodon monoceros. NCBI lineage: Eukaryota > Metazoa > Chordata > Mammalia > Artiodactyla > Monodontidae > Monodon > Monodon monoceros. The sequence goes on along the minus strand of NW_021703773.1, from coordinate 30,144,027 downwards.
CAGAACGGGAAGAGTTTTGGGAAGAAGAAATGAGCGATGAAGTGGGTGTCGGGGGAGGTGCAATGGGCAGGGCTGTGAAGGTGAGAAAGGAAATGATACATTTCAGAAGATCCTGACCAGAGAGCTTGAATGCGGAGCGAGAGCACAGAGGGAAGCTGTGCTTAGTAAGATTTGAGGAGCTCCACAAATTCCACGTGGAGGAAGGCCAAGAACATCGTTTATGAAAATTGTCATTTTATTCTGACAGAACTGAAGAGACATTGAAGACGTCTGAACAGGCAGTGTGATGCTTGGAACAGTATTTAGGAAAGGTAGAAGAGTCTGCAAGGTGGATTACATAGTGATTGCTCTCAGTGACATGAAAACACGTGCCTCTGGAACCAGAAACCCTCCAACACTTTCCATTTCAACTGAAGTTAAGTCTGAACTCCTACAAGGCCTACAAAGCTGGTCCTCGCCTGTCTTCAACGTCATGCCTTGCTTTGCCCCCTTGTCATCAGGCTCCAGTTCCACTGCCCTCTTTCCATCTCTAGACAAGCTCATTCTTCCCTCTCGTCCTTTGTCCTTCTTTTCCCATGGCCAGGAAAGCTCTTCTCCATGTCTGTACTTGGCTCTTCCTGTCCCCTACATTCAATGTTCATCTCAACTCTATCCTGGTTCAGAGACTTTTCATGACCTGATTATCAACTTTTGTTTGCCTCACCACCAGCCACTCTGCACCCGCTCCGTGTGCACTTATGATGACCTAAGACTTTATATTTATTTACGTGTTTAATTTTAGTCCATCTCCTCTTGGTAGATTGGAAGCTCCATAAGAAATGGGGTTTGCCGTATGGACACCAAGGGGGGAAAGTGGGATGGACTGGGAGATTGGGATTGACATATATACACTAATATGTATAAAATAGATACTAATAAGAACCTGCTATATAAAAAATTAAATTAAATTAAGAAAAAAAGATACTAATTAAGCCACAGGTTATCCTCTGAAATATATGCAAATAATTCCATTTAGAGAAAATGGAAATGAAGCCACTAAGGCTCACACTGAAAGGAACTAAAGGGAATCCTGTTCTCTTTGGTCGTTAGGACTTCAGTTGAGAAGGTGGAACACACATGAGGAAATAAAAGAGGACAAAAAAAAAAAAGAAATAAATGGGGTTTGCGTCTCTCTTTGTTCACTGCTTTATACTTAGCACCTAGGACAGTGTCTGGAACACATTCCATAGGTATTGGTTAAGTGAATGAATGAATTGGAATTGGGTGAGATTGTAATTCAAGGCAGAAAGGCCTGCAAGTTATAGACAAAGCAGTACCTAAATATACAGTCTGAGTACTGGAGGTTCTCACAGTCTATACTCTCAGTGCCCACAGGATGATAATACACTACTTGATGATCCAGATATCCACGACCCAGGTTCACAGGCAAACAAACAGATGCCAATAATAGCCTTATTGTTCACAAGCTCCTTCGAGAGAAAATGGGATGGATTTGGAAGGCAGTATCTTTTGTCACAGAAGTCACTGCCATGGAAACATACATTTCCATGAACAATTATACTTGGTTCAAACTATAAGATTAATACTCTAGCTGTAACTTGCGGATGGGCACCTTGGAATAAACATGCTCTTTCACTGATTTCCTAAATTGGTTATAACCTTTGATTACCTTCTAATAAGATCCTGTTTTTATGTTTTTAATAGTAATGTTATTACACTGGGACTATTTCATGAAACATTTTGCAAAGAATTTGAAATAGTACTTAGAGTTTTCCCAAGCCACCAGGATCCCCACATAAGATAAATCAGGAAAGAAAATAAAACCAAAATAAACTGGATAATGCTGACTGAAATTATGTAAACTCAACCCCCACACACTCCCTCAAACTCTTCTTAATTTTAAGTACATTGGGCCATGAAGACCAATTAAAAATCAACTATGAATTAATGAAGGTTTAGCTTTTCAAAATTTTAATGGAATTATTCATTAATGTATTTTCAAATATTTGAAGTTAGATAGTAAACGGCCTTAGCTAACATTCTCTGCTCTTTATAACCCGGGGGGTTATAAAAACAAAGAATGCTTTTGAACATAATCAAGGAAGGTAAGTTTTGGAGAAAATTGTGTAAGATTTTAATAAGAAATTGGAGTACAATAAGATCACAGCTTTCATTGTATTATGCTCTTGTGCAATGCCGACACATTTCAATAACGAGATATGTGTCTAATCTTCTACTCTAGACACAAATACAGCTCACTGAGCATCTTTTGTTGTGAGCAGGTGAGACTCAGATTGCCAGGGATAACTGATTTTACCAAACTTTCCATAAAAGAATAGTACAATCTAGATTAGTGGTTTGCAAGTTATACAATAAAATCCCTTAAAAACCCTCCAGGTGGTGTGGAAACTGATCCAAAATCTAAAGTAAGATAGTTTGACTTCTTGTGAGATTCCCTAGCAGAGGAGGAAAAACAGGAGAGTTGTTTATTTTGAGTCACTAACTTCTGGAAATTCACTAATAATAGCCTGTGGGGAGCTGAGTGAACAACTTGAATAAGATGTGACACAGTTGGATCCCACCATCCTTTGGCTGTCAACCGCAGAAAGAAAGGCCACCCATACGTGCAAGCCAGACAGAAAGGGAAGAAAAGTCCCAGAACTTCTTACTAAAAAAAGCCACAGCTGATACTCTGGCTTTGTCCCTACATCTCACAATCCCTACCAAGAGTGTTCAGCTCAACCTGCAGTGTCTTTCTTGGCATGTGCGACTAAAGGCAAGGACTGGGTGTCCAGAGTACAGGGTCAAATGGCAGAGCTCTGGAGCAGTTGTTCTATGGAAATAGATGGGCGCGGCCGTGGGCAACAGTTTCAGTCTGTGAAAAGCACTGATTTGATTTGCGTTAGTAATCTGTCATATGCATAAGGTCAGAATTAGCATGCTACAGGGTAAAACTGGTACTCTCAGCCGAGGCCCTCCGGTGAGTGAAGAATGCTGGGTAATGATCACTGTACCGTCCTGTGAGCAGCTGCTGCAGATGAGCTGCTGCATTTGCTCTAATCCTGCAGAGGACAGCGTCAATCAGCACATCCCACGTGTGTTCCCTGGCATCCAGGGAAGTCAGGGAAGTCACAGGAGTGGAGAACCCAGAGGGGCTGGAGCTTCTGTCCTGCACTGGCTGGTTGGGTTTTATCTTGACCTCCTTTGACTGTCAGCTCCGGAGAGGAAAGGTCCAGGCCTCTCAGCAGTATATTTCAACTACTTGTTGCTAAATAATTTTGCAGAAAAACTGATCTGTAAACAGCGGGGTAAACACCAATAAGCTTTCGACAATGTTTTCCCTTTTTTCCCTATTGGGGACACAATCTTCCTCATGATGTTTCATCATTTCATTGACTGTCACTGAAGTGTCAGCACATTTGTCATGGTACATTTGCGCTCAGAATACTAGGTGGCCAGAAATTTTTTTAAAATTTGCAGGAGACCTAAAGTAATTCTATACGCAGGGAGAGGCTGCAGATAGGTCAAGGCAGTTCTGGGCATCCTTCAATACTCTGATGGCAAAACGTACATAATTCAGAATTTTATTTAAAAATATTTCTTGCTTAACAGCATGTTGAATGTTCCAGGAACTCCAAAGAAGGATGGAAAGAAGAAAATATTAATATTATGTTATGCACAACATTTCCACTATATATGATTACTAACCCAATTTTGTAATCCAATTCCATATGTCCAAATAAGATACCAAAAATCTCAGGGTGCCACCAGATGCTTCACCAGCTTCTCAGTCCCACCCAAAACTGCTGCTCTGTGTCATGAAGTAGTAACTGCCTAGCAGATCATTAGCTCAATACCAGCTACACCAAGATTGGAAAATGAGGTGCAGGATACACGCTCATAAAGCCAGAGAGAAGCAGTTCTGCCAAATTTATGCACAAATTTGTGCAGTCTGCACCCTGCACATGGGCCCCAGGCTGAACTGCAGAGAGACCACCAGAAAGTCTACCCCATTGCTTATCTCTGGTTTCCCATCATGGATGCACAAAATTTGCTGTGGAAAAGGCTAGACATGCCAAAGAGTTAATGCACCCTCTAAAAATGAACAAATACCCCAAATACCTTGCCCTCCAACTGAGACAAGTCTTAGGTCACAGAACCTATAGTCTCCTGGAAGACCACAATGGACCTGCACTCCAGTTATGGTACCAACATAAGCACCTTCCCTTCTTACTATCACGGCCTCACTCTCTTACTCATGCTTCCAAAAACTGGCTTCCAAATAAACTCCCTGAAATTGAATTTTTTTTTAACATCTTTATTGGAGTATAATTGCTTTACAATGGTGTGTTAGTTTCTGCTGTATAACAAAGTGAATCAGCTATACATATACATATATCCCCATATCCCCTCCCTTTTGCGTCTCCCTCCCACCCTCCCTATCCCACCCCTCTAGGTGGTCACAAAGCACCGAGCTGATCGCCCTGTGCTATGCGGCTGCTTCCCACTAGCTACCTATTTTACATTTGGTAGTGTATATATGTCCATGCCACTCTCTCACTTCGTCCCAGCTTACCCTCCCCCCTCCCCGTGTCCTCAAGTCCATTCTCTACGTCTGTGTCTTTATTCCTGTCCTGCCCCTAGGTTCTTCAGAAGCAATTTTTTTTTTTAGATTCCATATATTTGTGTTTGCATATGGTATTTGCTTTTCTCTTTCTGACTTACTTCACTCTGTATGACAGTCTTCTAGGTCCATCCACCTCACTACAAATAACTCAATTTTGTTTCTTTTTATGGCTGAGTAATATTCCATTGTATATATGTGCCACATCTTCTTTATCCATTCATCTGTCGACGCACACATAGGTGCTTCCATGTCCTGGCTATTGTAAATAGAGCCCTGCGACTGAATTTTGTCTTTGAGTCTTCTGAGGGACACCAACCTAAGTTACTAAGTAGCGGTACTGGTTGTACATACATCACCATTCAATAGGATGATTCCTGACATTCACCAAAGCAAGTTTGTAGTTCATTTGCAATCCTTCTCGGAAGTAGAGGGATTTTATTATATCCTTTCTTATTGCCAAAAGGATCACAATTTTAATCACAAAATATTATTTAGTAGATATTGCTATTGTCTGCAAAAATAATAAGTAAAATAAAATAATGCCCTTCCCTGGTAAAAGTACATTTCCCATAGTAGCAAAGGTAATGGGTAAATGCTCCACAGAGGTAGTAGAATTTTGTTTAATTAGGTAGATAATACATCGGACCTATTTTAAAGGTCAGATGCCCCAGTAAAGACATCCAAATGGCAGATGGATATATAGTTTTAGAGCTCCAAAAGAAAAAAAAAGTCTTTAAGAAATATTTAAATATAGCTTTGAGTTTGCACTTGCAAAAGAAAAGCTATAAAACCTTTATATTTATAAAACTCCTATATATATATAAATCATAATTCCTTTATACACTTTTAGTTGAGATTAATTTTGTAGTAGGAGAGTTGTAGATCTTTCAAAAATTACTAATTACCAAAGCAATTATAAAAGTATTTTCCAATATGTTAACTAATTTCCAATCATCCTAAATTTCAAATAGGCATCTATCACATAGGAAAAAAAAAACCCTCTAAAAATAATCAATACTTTTAAAAAGTGAAGGATATTTTTGTATTAAAAGGATCATGTCATCCAATTTAGCAGCCAGACGACAAACCTTTGGCAGGGTTGACCACGGAATGGCACTGTGGGGAAACTGAACTGACACTACAAATATGTTTGGGTACTGCTTTGTTCCAAGATTATGTAAATTCTGCAAATCTAAAGCAGAAAGTTTATGTAAGAGATGCCAAATCAACCTCTGTGTGTGCTTCATTCCTTGTTACTTAGGAAATGATGGGCTTTCTGCTTAATGATGCTGAAAATCACTCCAAGGACACAAAGCCAAATATGCAGGAGACCCACTGCCGGGTGTAATTTGCAAACCATCAGTTATTTCCGTCATAAGGCATGAGCTTTGTTTAAAGCGCTTAGTAGCAGAGTGTGACTTGTGGAGTAACTTAAAAATTTTAACACTAGACTCAGAGTGTAAGCAGCTTTTTAACAAACTCCAGTTGGTAGGATTGGTGAAATAAGCACACTTAGATAGTAAGTGCCACAATAAGTCTTTGACATAGAGATAACGGAGTAATTTAGGCCAATAAACAAGCCAGTGATATTTTCAATCTGTGGGCTGGAGACCTTTCAGCACAGTCTAAAACAGACTGGAAGAACTAATCGGCCACCAATAAATACAGTAGTAAGTTATGGGTGTTCTTTCAGCCTTCATTTCGTGAGTGTTAACATAATCTTTAAATTACACTTAGGACAATCATTTTTAGCTTAGAGTAGCAAAGCTGATCTGACCAGCTTTGTAACCAAGATATAAGATATCAATACTGATTACCTTCATAATCAGTCTGCACAAATACTAAGTCAGAACTCATTCAGATGACCATGCTGAAGATTTAGGTAGATTTTTTGAAGGAGTATTTTTTCCTTTTTCTCTCCAAAAAGGCGCAAAACTAAAAATTACCCATTATCCTTCTGGCAACCTAAGCAAGTTCCAATGGCTTAGCTATCACTATATTGGTTTTTATTATAAAATTTATGCAGGTAAATTTATTGATTGTGCTTCAGACTGGCTTGGTAGCAGTGTATTTATTTTGCCGTTAGCTGTCTATTAAGAAGACAGAAATAATTTTTTTTTGCGAACCACAGAATATTAGGTTTAATTTATGTGATGTTTTCATTTCTACTATGAATGCAGTAAATTTGACTATCTATTGTTATAAAGTCAATATATTTGTAATTGGGAGAATGAGAGAGAAAAGACTAGACATACACTAGGTGTGTTGAATTTTCAAAGTTTTGAAGTAAAGGAGAAAATACTTCTGCAGAAAAATAGGAAATTGATCAAGAATGTATGAGAAATTTTCGATCTTTCATGCTCAAGTCACTATTATAGTTATTATGTTACTCTGTTTATACGTTTCTTGTCTCCATTATTCACATTTTGTATATTATGGCCTAAGTAATTTACATATTTACTTACAGTTAGAATGTTGGAATAATCCCAAACTGTTTCCTGAGGGAAAGATTCACCTTGTCTGCAGGTACTCACTTTGACAAAATTTGTAGGGAATTAAAAAGTAATCTGGACTTCCCTGGTGGCACAGTGGTTAAGAATCCGCCTGCCAATGCAGGAGATGCGGGTTTGAGCCCTGATCTGGGAAGATCCCACATGCCGCAGAGCAACTAAGTCTGTGTGCCACAACTACTGAGCCTGAGCTCTAGAGCCCATGAGCCACAACTACTGAGCCCACGAACCACAACTACTGAAGCCCACATGCCTAGAGCCCGTGTTCTACAACAAGAGAAGCCACCGCAATGAGAAGCCCGCACACCGCAACGAAGAGTAGCCCCCGCTCGACGCAACTAGAGAAAGCCCGCGCGCAGCAACGAAGACCCGATGCAGCCAAAAATAAATAAATAAATAAAATTTTTAAAAAAAATGTTAAAAAAAAAAAAAAGTAATCCGTTCAGATACAAGTCAATTTGTCTTCTTAATTAAAAAAAATGAACTCATGTCTTTTAAAATCTTACCACCCTTCAAGTTCAACATCAAGAACAATAAATATGTCCTTAATTAAAACCATTAAAAAAAAAACTGTATTGCAGGCACTTGCTAGAAAATATAACCTGAAATTTGCTGTTGCCTACACCTTTTCTTTTTTCTTCACACCTTTATGTTGCCTACATCTCAACAGAAGTTTGATAATACTGATGGAATATCGGTTGCAGGGTATGTAAAATACCTTACAGAGTATTTAAAAAATATTAAATTTTATCCTTGGATGAAAATGGTTCACCAGAGAAACAAGTAGACTGCTGCTTTGACTCAACTCATAATCATTTTTTGCTAGAGAATTTTACCTTTACATAATGCCATAAAAAATGACTTCATTTTATTATGCAACTGTGTCTGAGGACATTACATAACATAACTTTGGTTTTGTAAGGAGCCAGGGGAAAAATTTCTCCTAAGACACAGAATCACAAGAACCTATTTTCTTCTAAGGGAAAAAAGTCATATGGAAAAGGGCTCAATCTTATGTATGACATTCCTATTCTTTTTTTGCATTACTGGGAAGCTTACGGCCAGATTTGAATCCTATCTTCACATATGTACAAATTAATTTTACCTCTTACATTATCAAGTTTTACTTGTAACATGATAACCTCTATTTGTTTTTCCTGACAGTATATATATTTTGTAAACCACTTCAAATTAGACTTTTAATTTTTCTTATGGGTTACTGGGAACTCTTTAAGGGTGTTAAGTATTGTATGGTCGTGGGTGATATGATCATGTTAGAATTTTAGAATAATTATGGATCTGACAGCCAGAGAAATAGGTTGAGGGGCAAAAGTACTGGAGAACAGAGAACTTAATAAAAAATAACAAAATCTAGTGAACTAGAAAAGGAATTCAGAGGGTAAATAGCAGTAGACACAGAGAGGAGATGACAGAGCTTAGAAATGCTCATGAGACAGAAATCAAATGGTTTGGTTACCAGCTGGATGTGTTTATTTGAGATAAACAAAATGAAGGAAGGTAACTCTAGGGTCTTCCTTGGAAAATCTAGTGGATGACAGATTAGGGACATAGAGGAGTAGATGTGGGAAGAACATCTGGAGTTTGGGACGCTCTGGAACATGCCAGTGAATATATTCATTCGGTAGTTGGATATACAGAATGGGAATGGGGAGAGGCATCCTGGAGATATAGAGATACCATTGTATGATTAAGAATCGAAGTTATGATATTGGATGAGGTTGTCCAGGGAGTATAAGTAGAATTAGAATTAGTGGTGGACCACGCTTTGGTAGAAATTGATATTTAAGGGACTGGCAGACAAAGCAAAGTTCATAATGTAAATTTAAAAAAAAAAAAAAAAGACCAAAGAGGGAAAGTCTAGACAAAATCGAGTTTCAAGCAGTAAAGGGTTTTAAAAAATGCTGCCTAGTAGATAAAAGTTCAAGTAGGAGGAAAGATGAATGCGTTCTATTCGATGATGAGAAGATCGTGGATGACCTGGACCATATGGCTCCATGGATTGGTGAGGAAAAAAGACGGATTACATGAATGCGAAGACAAACTAGGCACTCAGTGCACTGATATTTACTGAAACACTCTAAGACAATTACAAAACCAGACTGAGATCAACATAAAAAAGAAAACTTCTGACCATTATAACACGGAAATCGACACAAAATCCCCCCAATAAGATGTTGTTCAATCCATTTCAGAAATTAAGAAAAATACACTCTGACTTATTTAACATCCTTTAAAAGTATAATCTTAGGGTACCCATTACTCAAATACTACATATGGTGGGCCAAGGGAGAAAAATCAGAACCACTTTAATTAGTTTAAAGAAGAGATCAGAAAATGTCACCATTTTTCTCTCATAAAAGTTCTGAGTAAATCTGAATGAACTTAGATTTGAAGGAAAGTTCCTTAAGACAAAAAGAATGGTTCAATTCAAAAGCCCGATAATTCAATATCATATTTGATAACCTTTCTGATTTTATAATATTAAATCATTGAAATAAAGTAATTCTTATTAACAGAAAGACAGGTAAATATGGTTCCGCTTTCTGGAGACACAACTATTTTCTTAAATAAAGAAGGCTTAGTGTTTACTTTCCATGGAGGCTTCATTTGGTTGCCATCTGATCTTGGGGCAAATAGTTCTGTTCATGTTTTTCTGGCTAAATCTGAAAGACTTAATATCATAGTCTTCTATCATCATTCCAGTTTCATGATTCCTTTTCCCAAAGAAATTATTTTAATCATTTTAGATGTAAATATTACCTATCTTAGGGAAACTCATACTGTAATTTACTCTCACATTATTCAAAATTTTAGGGCCTCATTTTGCCATCTATTTTGTAATATCTTTTCATGCAAACTATATGTATGTGTATGTGTTAGTGAATGTGAGTACCATGTAATTTTAATTTCTGAAATAGAGTTGGCATATAAAACAACCCTTTCCAATATTCTATTCATTTCCTTGGTTTTAACTATATAAGAAATTACCTAAAATTACCTTTTCCTCTTTAGCTATTAATGTAGTGTACTACAAATCTATGTAGAGATAATTTTTTTGAATTCTCTTCCCACTTCCTTATATAAACTTTTTCCAACCTTCAGAAGTAAAGATGAGCACACAGTACATAGTAAATGACTCTATGAAGTCAGGATTTTTTTTACTAATTTTACTAATTAATATTTTACTAATTAAGGCCAATATATAAATTGTAGAACAGAAGATAGTATCGGCCTTAACCAAAAGGTTGATAATGAATTTACAGGTATAAAATGAATTTTTCATAAAAAATAGTGATTTCTGAGAGAACCTAATGAGGACACTTGGGAAACAGAATCTACAATCTCGAAGAAAGAGTATATTATCATCTTATGTGTATGAAAATGTAAACATATAATGATTGTTTCCTGGAGTTCATAAAGTGTGTCCACAAGGACACTGGGAGAAACTCCAGGTCTTTGACTCCTACCCTAAAAAATTATCTATCCACTAATGTCTATTTCTAATTTTTGCAACATTCTCTTTCCTATCATGGTCACTGTTGGGCCCTTCTTTCCTTCCTTCCTTCTTCCTTCCTTTCTTCCTTTCTTCCTTCCTTCTTTCCTCTCTTACTCTCTCTCATAGACAGAGAGATAGATAGATAGTTAGATAAAGATATATACCCATACAGACATATACACATATGACCCATGACCCTGGGAAACTTACACAAAAGAAGTCTTACTTATTAGAAAATGATGTTTTCAAAAAAAAAAAAAAGAGAAAGAAAATGATGTTTCAACCTTTCTCAGATTTATAGGGCATGGAACAAATCACGAAAGAGGTCATTTTCCTATCACATAAATATAATACTAGTGTCCCACACATTCTGAATACACTTAGAATTAAAAGCAAGTTTGGCAGGCTTCCAAAGTTCAAGAATGTCATTTATTTGGTAACTTGCCATACACTTATTTCCCTACTCAATAAATACAAATCTAAGATAAGATTGTCATTTTAATGCATCAATGACAGCATAAAAATAGAGGAATCAAGAAAGAAATGTCTTCGTGGCATGATTTTAGGAGGTCTAAAAGGAAAGATATTTTGAGTCTGCTGGTCAGATGATTGCATTCCTGTGATGAATGAGGAAACTGATGTACAAATGAAATGCATGAATTAAAAGAGTGATAGTTACTGAAACAGATACAAATGTGATTTTTCATGACTATTGATATATAGCTATATGATAATACATTTAGATTCCTTATGAACATTCTGTGAAATAATTCATTCGCCTACTCTTTATCACAGTCGACAAGTAGCAGGCACCAGCCTCTGTTCAAGGAGAAATTCACATTCTAATTCCAGAACCAATTTATATTGTATGATGCATTGTTATTTATAATTAACAGGGCTTTTTTTGAATTTACTGTCAAAACATCCCCTCGGATACCTCAATTCTAAAAGTTCACGACAGAAGATTTCATCGTGTGTAGATAATGCTTCAGTTAAGTAATGACAGTGTTTGCTCAGTGGAAATTAAGTGTTTGGCGAGATAGAGAACTGTTAGGTCAGTAAGGTGTAATTAGGCACCTCTGGAAATTTTTATACAAACAAAGTTTATAGGACACTGGAGGCAGCAGCGGTGTCTTCAGTAAATATTTAATATCTGGGCCCCTGAGATTAATCACACCATGGGCACTACATGGTTGACTGACGTTGTTGACCCAGAGAATTCAGCCAAGATGGTTACTATTTACTAACACTGGTACTGCTGCACTAGAATTGATTGACCTAACATACAGTGTATTAGAGTGCTCAATCCAGGTCTTAACTGTCCACATGGTGAAACAGGACTAATTCACCCTTGTCCTCCTTAAACAACATGCCAAACAAAATCGACATAATCCTGGATAAAGAAAAATCCTAATTTCTTTATTCAAAACATCCATTGTTGGTGCATGAATTCTTTAATTATTTTGGAAAATTTAGATCATTCACATGCCTGTTTTCTACTTTTATTTAGCTGTAGAGGTTAATCTGAATGAAAACTTAATATAAAGACGTGAAATACCACATATAGTGTTAAAATACATACTTAGTATTTTAATACTTCTTTATTTTCATCCGTCAGGATACGATACGGTTATTATCCATGACTCAAAAATCAAAAGCGTACTGGCACATGTTATAAGAATAACTGTGATTGGTACACAATCCTCTGTAAAGTCTAAGGAACAGGTCATATTTCATCAAAATATTACATTGTTTGGAAATGTACAGAGAATTTCAAACCAGTGAAAGAAGCCAGATAATGTATTTACTGAAGATGGTGATTTGAATCATTCTTCACTTCCTTGCCAAAGGTTTGAAAATAATAGCAATGAATTCTGATTTTGTATTACTTTTCTTTCTCTCCTCTAGGAATTACTTTAAAAATAGTGATAGTAATAATAATATGATATATATTCATGATTCAAAGACTGAAAAATGCATTTCTGGATACTCTTGTATATTTACCTTATTACTAAAATAAAGAGTACATTTCATTCTATTATATAGTACAAACTAACTCATAACTCTCAGGTTTTGTTTATTATGGTGAATTTTTAATGATGGTCTAAAGCTGTGTTTCCGCTCCGACTGGGCGAAGTTCTATGGGCATATTAACCTATTCATAAGTAACAGTATCCCTCTCACTTTATCTTAACTTATAGTTATAAAATCATGCTTTTTGCAGTCATTGCATCCATGCCCAAATATGTAAACAGGCCATAACTGAATTACCTACATAGAGCACATGTGACAAACTAGGCATCACTGACCATTAAAAAGTAACAGGACCAATGACAGGGGTACAAGGAAGAGATGAGTACGACGACAGGCTGATAACTTCCTCTACATTAAAAGTTTTGCTTTTACATCTTTATATTTTACAACTTTCTTTTACAGCTTCTGCAAGACCAAGATGCTATGACACTATTAATGCTCTGAAAACCCGTTAAGAAGTCAGACTTTATACCTAGAAGCCAAACTTCTCAGTCTGTTTATCAAATACCAATATGATTAGAATAGCAGAGATTTCTTATGCCTGAGTGCAACTGAATGATCAAACATAAATATTCACAATAATAAATGTGGTGGACTGGAGCATGGTCATCACTGTTTTTCATTTGGATTTTGCAACCAATCTGTTGGTTTCACACTGAAATAATGTGAACACTGGGAAAGCAAAGATTAATTTTCTGTTCTTAAGAGATACTATCTGGGTTGGTAGTCCAGAAGTATCATTCATGAATTAATTTTAGACGCTTTTTCTGTCGGTAGCAAAGGCGTTTAGTATATACATTGGAATGGGTGACTATTTGCTTTATCTGTTGGGTGACTCGTGTAATGATAAACATGTGTGTTTGTTTTCTGTCTAGAAGCTGGGTGACTATTAGTATTACCATCCTATCCTAGTAACTAAGAGCTACTTCCTAGCTGGAGACATCTCTTTCAGAATTTAAACCCCCATTCAGCTTTAACCATCAGCTGGGCAAAAGCCAAATTTAACTCGCGAAGAAAAAGATGTGAAACATAGTTTAGTCAAAAGCCCCTGACATTCCTCCTTTTGATTTGCTACCTGTGATACATGCCAGTACCCTTGGCCACTGACCACAATCACAGGTCCAGCCATCAGAATAAACAGGAACTTCAAAAGAAAAAAAAAAAATCAATTCCATGTACAGAAGCAGATGCTGGGGAGTCAGGACAAAGCAGTGACTAGTTCTGGTCCAAAAGGTTAGAAAGATCAGCATTTCCAGAATTTAAAGTGTAGACATTACAGCATTCATTACTGCTGTTTCCAAAAGCTAAATACATAGGAGCTTATGTAGACAGCTGTGCATCAACTAATTTTTAAGAAAACTTTTAACGGAAGTATAACATACATACAGAAACATGCATGAATCACAACTCTACAGCAGGAAGAATTTTGGCAAAAATGCACCCATGTAATTAGCACTCAGGTGGAGTAACAAAGCATTACCCTCACTTCAGAAACTGCCTGTGTGCCATTTCACTCCCACCAATCCCTTAAGGATAACCATATTCCTGATTTCTGAGACCATAGATTGGTTAGTCTTATACATGTATTATCTCCAAATTCAAGGGTATTCAGCGGGGAGTCCATTTCATTCAATGTTGATATGTGTTAACTAATTTAAGCTCAACTAGTGTGACTAGTGAAGGGACTGGTAGGTAGCCTAATGCTTCAGACAACTGTGGAGTTTAACCAAAACATGATCCCATTAATGTATAATATATATTAAAAACACACTTTTAGGAACATAATTAGAAAAAAGAAAATCTGCCTATCTTCCTTTCAGACCGTGTCCCAGATATTCGCACCATATGCATTGAACCGATTAAGAACTACTGCTATAGGACTTCCCTGCTGGTCCAGTGGTTAAGACTCTGTGCTGCTTCCACTGTAGGGGGCACGGGTTCAATCCCTGGTCAGGAAACTAAGATTCCGCATGTGGCATGGTGTGGCCAGAAAAAAAAAGAACTAGGGCTATAAAGTCAGGCGTGATCTCAACTATTGTTACCAACATGCTTGCATTTGATCTTAGAGATTTTGATGTTATTTCTAACTTTGTGCTCATTTTTACAAAACAACGGAACACAAAATTTTCAGTTGGTTCACATTTTTTTATGTATGTGAAGGATTTTAATTTTTTGTATTTTCCTTTATAATCCTTCATGCTATTTCATCACTTTTACAACCCTGACAATCCCGTAGTCTAAGAATAGAAAGTGGTTTGTGTGTTATCAAACTAGACTTTGAGAGTTATACTGAATAATTCCTTACTTGTTCATTTTGGTCAAGCACAAAATCCAAATGTTCATAATTCAAAGAAGAGCAGACTATGATTTTTGGTTTTTATCAGTGATTCATTCATTCTTCCAGCAAACAATGAATGACCATTACTTAACACAAGGCTCTGGCCTAGACGGACTGATATGAGCTAAGAAAATTGACATTCTGTCTTGGCTAGCCGAGCCCTGGGCTGTTTTTATATAGGATACATAAAACCACTGCTTAGTGATTTAATGAGGCAGAGCCTAACTCACTGTCTAGATGTAAAGTCCTGCTTGCACAGCTGACCAGAAGGCCATTTGGAGGTCAATCTAGCTATTTTGGTTGTTATTAATGAACATCTTAGACACAATTCACTGCTTAGCCACTGCATGCTATGACAAAAACAGAATTTAAAATTCCCAAAGCTTGACTCAAAGTTGCATATTAGTTTCTCAGGGAAATCCTTTAACTATTTCAAGTCAGTCTTGGGGCACTGCTACCACTTACATCTTCTGTAATGTGTAATTTTCCATTCCCTTACTCCAAAATCCTTGACACTAAAATAAAGCATATTCTTAGAAAATTTACTTATATGAATTTTGAAGATAATATGTAGTGTGAACAATTTTACTAAAGGTTTCCTTATGTCAATAACAGCAACAACAGAATATGATATCAGACCACTTCTTCAAACAAAAGCAAAAATAGTGTTCTTTTAGTTCAATAAATATACTTCAAAGACTACTGTGTAATTTTAATCAGATAAATTATAACTAAAAGTGACATCTAGATACCCTCCATTCCTTAACAATATAAAGATAGAATTTTTTAAAACTGTCACGTTAGCAGATAATTCAAGAGAGAATGGATAACATGATTGGAAATGATAAAGCAGATAGGCTTAGGAGAATCAGCTAATTAGGTTGACTATATAAATTCTTAGGTTTTTTCCCCAAAACTGATATTCTGTGTATCTAGTCATTCAAAGTACTATATATATATATATATATATATATATAAAATTTATTTATAATGTATCCAATGTCAATCTTATGTAATAACCTACAAGCTGTTACTGTTAGCAGTGCTATCTATGAAAAGCGGCAGGTATTTGGGAAGGAATGAGAAAGGGGATAGCTTTTTATTCTAACTACTGTTTTACATGGGTAATTTCTTAATAGGAAGTGCAAAATTGAACAATTGAAAGGATTTTGAGTAATAAAAATGTCAGTCATTGAACCTTTCGGAGTTTAGATATCTTTTCTCTTCCCTTTTTTATTGCAATTTCTTGTTCTTTTTGTTCAGTTTGACACACAGAACTGGCTCACCTTCTTGCTGTGAGGCTCACCGTCTGATTGTGGGGATCACCTTCTGTCTGGTATCATCTAGTAATGATGGTGGGATGTTTACCATGGTTCCTTTTTCCTTTTAGAATATCTCTAACTGCTATACACATTTCCTTTTAATTAAAACCCTGAATTATATGTAAAAAGATTAATCTGTGATGGTAACCATGTACACATTTACAAGGCATTGAATAAATGGCTTAAGAGCAATTAGAGAGCTGAAAAGCAAGAATGATGGACAGAAATCACTGTCAGATAATGCAAACTGAGGAACTGGAAGCTGAAAAGACAATTATTTGTTGGCAACTATTCATCTACTGGATAGTAAGAGAATATGTAACTTTCTAAGTAGTTGAAGATTGCAGTGGGTGAGCGGGGGAGAGAGTGGCTTGTGCCTGGAGTTTGGTAAGAGCAACATGTGAAAGGTAACAACCTCAATTTAATCTCTCTCTTTTTTTAAAACATCTTTATTGGAGTAGAATTGCTTTACAATGGTGTGTTAGTTTCTGCTGTATAACAAAGCGAATCAGCTATACGTATACATATATCCCCATATCCCTTCCCTCTTGCGTCTCCCTCCCACCCTCCCTATCCCTTTAGGGTGAAAACTGGAGGGATGCATGGACTCTGTGCAGGGGTGTGTTTTACTGACATTAGTGAGGAGGGCTGAATTTGCCCACAAAGAATTAATAGTATTCATTAAAGAAAGGGCACAGGAGACAGCACTGAACATTCAGAAACAGACTGGAAGAAGGAAAAAGGAGGCTCTGGAAGCAAGTTGGCTATTGACCGGCTATGTGGTGCTGGGTGACCTCAAGCCTGTTCGCCCGTCTGTAGAAGGAGGTGCTGGGTCTCTGTGCTCTGTAAGAACCTCCCACCTCTAACAGTGTACGGTTGTGCAGCTCTGGGACACACACGGGAATCCTATTTAATGACTGGGGCTCATCCTGGGGTTGCTACCTCCCCCCCCACAGAAGGACAGATTCAAATACTTGTTGCCTGATCTCCCTTGTCAATTCTGAACCTGTTTCCTGCATTTTAGTAACTACTGTCTCCCAGTCTGGTACCACTGCTTTGTGTCTCCTGGGAAAATAATTCACACTGAAGAACTCTTGGATAAATGAGTCACTACCCTGGACACGTGCAGTGATGTTTCCAAAGGCGATCGGGTGGAAAGGCAGTACGTAAAGCCAAGAAGTGAGAGGTCAGTGCCAAATATTCAGGCATCAGAGACAGATGGCAGCGAGACGCTTTTGAGAGGGACCCTCCCAGAAGGCCAGTCAACTACCATAAGTCCCTTTACCTCTGTTTTTTCTACTTTCCGTCTCGGAGGCTGAATCACAGTGTCCTCCACTGGTTTAGCAGTGACCAATATTTACACAGTCATAATAAATCAAATAGCAATTTATATATATAATACACATATATATATATACATACAGAATAGTGGGAGAATGGGGGAAAGCAGAGGGCTGTCAGAGATATTTATATTGGTAAATATAAAACAGCAGCATTCGTGAATTAATTTAACAGAGATTTATCAAATACCAATCATGTATCCGGCACTATTGCAGGCACTGGAGCTACAAGTGAATGACAGAGACAAAAATTCCCGCCCTCATGAAACATACACATGGGAAAGAGATTAATCAAAAAATAAAATAATATATATGGGTGTGCTAAGTAATGATAAATGCAGGAAATAAAGATATGAAGCACTGTCTCAGTAAGTGCCATGTTGCAATTTTAGCTGTAAAAGGAATTCTTCACTGGGTTAGCGCATTTGGGGTGAGGACCTTAAGGAGGTAAGGGGGCAAGTCTTGCATATGGTACCAGGAAGAGCATTCCAGGCACAGCGAACTGTTAGTTCAGATGTTTTGAGGTGAGAGCATCCTGGTTTGTTCAGAAAAGCAGCTGGCCTAGTATGTTTGATGAGCACCATTGCCTGTTTGAGGAATAGCAAGGAAGCCTCTACATTGCAGAAGAATGAATAAAGGAGAGAGATACGTATTGAGGTCATGAAATTAAGGCACCTTGTGTGAATTACAAGTAATAAGGTAAATTCCAGAAGAAACCACACACACAAATTCTTATGTAGCTATCAGGAAGTACTAGAACCTGTATGTGCAAAACTGATGTGGAATCAGGAACTTGAGACAGAAACGTCCCCAGGAGTATTTCACACTTTATTTATGATATAGAGTAACAGAAAAAGCATTTTATGCCAAGAAGGAGCCTGGGATATTAAAAAAACCAAACATAATATTTATTTATTAATAAAACAGGTATTGGGCTCAAAAACCTTGAAATAAATGTAGATTGAGGCCTAATTTGATGACTAACCAATGAAAAAAAAAGCTAATACAAATTGGAAAGCATAGTTTTTATGTGTAAATAAATACAGAATGACTTCAAGTTGACATTTGCAAATGAAATAAAAGCGTCTAATGTTCGTCCATATTTTGTCCTCCTCTCCTTCATGATATATGGAATAATCACTTTTCTCAGCCATCTCTGTAGGTTGAGCAGTATCTGTTATTGGTTCTAAGTGACGGTTCATGGGCAGAAGTGAAATGTATTAGGTCCAGGCTGTAGTACTGAATTGCCTCCTATGTTATTACTCTTTAGTGAAATGTAT
>NW_021703773.1:30104093-30125049 GCF_005190385.1 Monodon monoceros | reverse complement strand
TAGGTCCAGGCGGTAGTACTGAATTGCCTCCTATGTTATTACTCTTTCCCTGCCACCACAATCAGGGAAACACAAAAATTCAGAGCCTCCATCATCTTATGTTATTAAGTGTCCATGATAAATTGATTTCCTCTGGTGTCCTCTGTTAGACACATATCTTGAGAAATAAAAGTAAACCTTTGGTATTTTAATCTACTAATATTTGGGGGTTGCCTGTTAATGTGGCACACCCTGACCTGTTCTGACTGATCTAGTAAACTAAACTGTGTGGGGCTCTATTATTTCTAAATTGTCAGTGTAAATACTTTTAGGAGAGAAAACATTCTTATCCTTTAGGAAATATTCTGCTGTAATTTTGATTGACTGACCGTAGGCAACTGTTACTATATACCTAAGTGCCTAATAGCAGAACCAAAACACAGACATTGACAAGTTACTACTATATCAGTAATTTAATGTTAAATATTTCCTTATTTACTACTGGTAATACTATATTATTACTTCCCTCTCTTCCTGCTGTTTAATAAAATTGGCATTTGTTAATAAATAATTACAATGGACTCTTCAGATGAAACTGTCAGACACATAGTCACTGGTCTCTAGAGAATAGAATGTTAAGCATTATATCAGAAGTAACACTTAATTATAAAATAAATATGAAGAAATAAAAATGGAAGAAAGTAATGTAGATACCCCACATAAGTTATTATTTCTAAAGCTCATAAAAGAGAAAATCCTGCAGAATTCATAATTTCAAAGTTTATTGTATAAAGATTTTACTGAAGTTTTACTTTTAAGACAGTTGAATTTATTAATCTGTATGCTTTTTAAAAGAAAGAAATGCAAAATACTACGCTATCTTGAGGACTACACATATTTCAAAGGTTTTGAATTTAAGCAAAAATGTTTATTGGAAAATAAATATTCCTTTTTATTTGGGTGGAAATAAGAAATAATTATCTATAAAACCAACGAAGTCCAAGAAGATTGACACAGCCTGAAGCTTCCCCTATTTAATACTGTCTATATTTTAAGCCCTTGTTGATGGTTATTTTTCCAACAGTCCATTAATATCCTAGAAAAGAATTTCAAACAGATTGTGTGATTCAGGCCTACGTTTCAAAAACGGACCATTTAATGGAGAAATGAACTGTTTAAACATTACTACATGAATTATGTACTATTTGTCCTTCAGATTATTGAATGTTAAAAGTTTTCATTTAGAGGTAGACCCTGGTATTCACAAGAAGGCATTCTTTTTCTGTTTGAGTACTAGTTAAATTATACAACTTTATTCAAATGGAAAGATAAGCCAGACAACTCTGATGGGGTTTTTTTCTTTTTTGGCCGCGCTGCGCCTTATGCGGGATCTTAGTCCCCCGACTAGGGATCGAACCCTTGCCCCATGCAGTGGAAGTGCGGAGTCCTAACAACTGGACCGCCAGGGATGTCCCTCTGAAGGATTTTTATTCGTCCTCTTTTACATACCACAGAACTAACATTCATCCATGGGTGCATTCAATTATTCTTTCATTTATTCATTCAAAAAGTAAGAATTGACTACGTGCTACATGACAAATGATATACCAGGAACGGGTGATACGGAAATCCAAAATGCAGTTCTTGCCCTAAAGGAACTCACTATTTGGGGAGTCTAAATATCAAACAGCAAATATCCAGGTAGATGAGAACAGGGGCTCTGAAGTCATACGGACATGACAGGTTTCCAATCCCTCTCCGATTTGTCAATTACTAGTTACGTGACTTTGGGGAAAAATTTCCTTGTCAATGAAATGA
The DNA here is from genome assembly GCF_005190385.1 of Monodon monoceros. NCBI lineage: Eukaryota > Metazoa > Chordata > Mammalia > Artiodactyla > Monodontidae > Monodon > Monodon monoceros. The sequence continues at coordinate 30,123,252 of NW_021703773.1, read as the reverse complement.
CAGCGGATCACATTATATATACACGTATATATGTGCATATATATATATGATCAATTAGATCACATATGATCACATAGATGTATGAATTATGACACACTTTAATTTGATATATGGTAGTTATTCTGGTGAGTTGTTTTTAATAGTGAGAACTGCTACAAAGAAGGGCTGATGAGGGGCACTTTATTTAGCCTGAAGCTGTGGGAATGGGGTTGGCAAGGTGCATATAGATACCAACAGCTGGACCAAAGCTTGAAACACAAGCAGAACTGAGATAGCTAAGCTGTGGAGAGAAGTCAGAGGGTATGACATATGCAAAGGTACAGAAAAGGGAACCCAGGGAGAGTTTAAGGAGCTGTGAGTGTTTAGTAAGAGGGTGTTCTTGGGAAATTAGTGGGAGATGAGGCTGGAGAAACGGAAAGGAATTTGTATTTCATTCTGAGTGATTTATAATTTATCCTGAAGATGGCAGCCATTCAATCAACAATTATAAAATAATCAGATGTGTAATCATTGCTTTATACTACTAGCAGAATCAAGCCCTCTTAGTGGTTCAGAGGTGTTGACATGAATTAGAACACAACTTACACTTCAATATCACAGAGTGTATACACACATACAAAGTCTTTATATAAGTAAGTGAGACATTGAGAATACACTTTCCACTTTAGAAAATAGTAGGAGAGTTTATAATATAAGTAAAATCTATGATATTTACTCAGCATATATTTATTGAGGATTACTCTGTGACAGGTACTATGCTAGAGTCTTCAGTGAAGGACACAAAAGTCCATTTCCTTCTTTAAAGGAGATTACATTCTGGGTGGGTGAAATAGATAAAAGAGTAATAAGCGTTTCAAGTTATGTGTGCTCTCATAGAAGCTTATGAAAGGCATAAATAGCATGGAGACTAGAATGACTAAAATCCCTTAGGCAAGACCAGGGTCAGGAAGGCCAGCAAGGAGGCTGCTGCAATGGCTCAAGTTAGATTATGATGGCTTGAACCATACAGCTGCAGTGTTGATGTGGACAAGGTATATTCAGAGGCGGAGCTGATGATCCGCTGCATGTGAAAGCAGAAGGACTCCAGGGTTAGCTGTAGGACCCCTGTGTGGGTAACTGGAAACCAGTATTCAAAAGCAAAAGGATGAAATATGTCAAACAGTTTAGATTTAGAAGTCACTTGGTGTCATACCCACAACTGACCCATCCTTTTTTACCATTCCACCTTATCCTCGCTAGGCTTTGCCCTGGAAATCTGTTGTTATGTGTGGTCTCAAGACCACACTTCCTACAACTGATAATAATATACGAGGTGATTCAAATCTTTGCTCCTTAACTTTTCTTTGTGGTCTATAAAATGTCCTTACTATGAGAGTCCATATTTTCAGTAAAACAAAATATCAGGTTTGTCTGTGAAAATGGTGTCACACACATGGGAACCTACTATAAAGAAAGCCAAGTACTTTGGGAGTTGAAGCATAGAGTATGAGAGTGCTGAGAAGTTGTTCTCTCACAAATTCAGATGTGCCTTAAGTGGACCTGCTCCCCTGCAGGTTTCAGTGACACCATCTGCCATCAGAGTTACCTTCTTGCTGCTGAACCATCACTTTGGTGATTTCTTTTTTCATGAGGAAAGTTTATTCCACTCAAAGACAAACGGGCAATGATATCTCTTCCCAACTGGGGGCGTATGAAAGCGCAGTGTGAACAGCTGTTGGAACAATTGTGGGTGAAAATTTTGCTCTATAGAAAACCACCTTGAGAAGCAGACATGGTCACACCGCTTTCAGGACTAAAGCCCGTCTGCTGGGCTGGCTGAGTGCCTGCTCACTTGTTGGTCAGACTTTAGGACATATCACGTCTCCGTCAGCAAGTTCCGGTTCCTCTCCTGCCACACCACTGCCCCCTGGGTGTTGGGTGCTCCTTTATCTCAGACAAGCTGTCGATGGTTTCATCGGATATAAATCCCTCTTCTCACCAGCTCATCAAAAAAAAAAGAAAATGTCACAATTTCTTGGAAGGTGTATATTGAAGGACAGAGTATATTGTCTGTTATTGGCTTGTATTTTTTCTATTTATTCTCTTCCCTCCAAAGATGAGAGAAGGTCAGCACAGCATGCCAGGATCACACGTATGAATCACTGCATGTTGATGCTCCTTTGGTTTTCATAAAGAATAGCCTCCTTATAGATTCCCCTTCTGCACACATACAAAAAAATCAAATAAAATACAGTTTAGGAGTCTGAAAGCAAGTTTTCTGATTTTAATTTCTTTTATTTTCTTACTATTTAAAAATTTTTCATTTCCTTGTTCCTTTATTTTTCTTCCTTCCTTTTCATCCTTTTTTTTTGACTTTCTGCTTTACTTTTTGCATAACATTAGTATTCCAGTTTACTTTTCCCCTGACCTTTTTTAGTTTCCCCTCAAGTCTTAAATCTCCTCAGTGTATTCCTCTAATTATTTCCTTCTTTCTTCACTCAGTTTTCCAGTTTGCCTGTCACTGATCCTGTGCATCTTCCAGAAGATTGAATTCTTCACATTCCTGGCCCTTTTGCAAGCTGTCTCATTTCAGTTGCCCACTTCCTTCTAATTCCGAAAGGAACTATGGGATAACGTCGCATAACTCTCCTCTTCTACTGTTCTGATTAGCTGCGTTCCATTTGACACTCAGACAGCAGAGAGAAGAGGGCTCAAAGGGAATATAACTCTAAACAAGGAGATTTCTCTGCAGGACACAGAAACACATCAATGTCCTTTACATAAACCTGTGTGGCTGAGAGGCTGGCCCAGGTAAATCACTGTCACTTGGGGACGATGAACAATCACAGGAACCTCAGGCCAGAGATGCTCACATTTATGAGATTATAACATGCAAGATGAAATGTGACCCTAGGGTGAACATATACTCAATACTGTTCTTCTCCCCTTCTGTTTAGCTGTGCCTCTTTTTCTTCCAGCCCACAACCAAGATGGCAAAAGCAAGAGAAGGGGGGGAAATTCTGGGGGACGGTGAATGTAAAAATGGAACAAAATGTGTCAGCTCCCTACTGTGCCCAAGCACCAGACACCTGACCACCCTGGCTTCATAGAAATCAATGAAGATTGGGTAATTGTGTTTTATTGTTGTTTTTTAATCAAATAGTAGCAAATTATATATTGTATTCATTGTTTCAATAAATGTTTATTAAGTGGATCCACCTGTGACAGGTAATGTTCTAGCCACTGGGAAAGGTTGAACAAAATGTTAGTGTATATGTGTCAGAAAATGAAACCAAAGTTATATCCCTGTTTAACCAACATATTAAGTTTAATAAATCCCTTAGTCACCAAATACTGAAAATGTTATTGTGTTTAGAAGTAATTAAGACCTACTAAGAATAAAAATACTTAATCTGTAAAATCATTTTTAAAGTGAGATATAATAACATATAACAATTGTGTAAGTTTAAAGCGTACGATATAGATTCAATACATTTACATATTGTAATACGATTACTGCCGTACCTTTTAGCTAACTCTATCACGTCACATAATAATCATTTCGTTTTTTCTGTGAAAACATTTGAGCCAGTCTCACAGCAGTTTTGAAGTTTATGATGTAGTACTGTTGACTGTAATCACTACTTTGTGCATTAGATCTCCACAACTTCTCCAGCTGTTGCCGTTTCACAACAACTCCCCCACTCCCCCATGCCCCAGCACCTGTTAGCCACCGTTCTGCTCTCTGTTTCTACAAGTTCAGCTCTTTTAGATTCCACATGTAATATATATAATACAATCTTCGTCTTCGTCTGGCTTATCTCACTGAGCATAACGCCCTCATGTTCCATCCATGTTGTTGCAAACGGCAAGATTCCCTTCTGTTTTATGGCTGAGTAGTATTCCGTGTGTGTGCATTTGATGGACGCTAAGTGTGTTTCCGTATCCTGGCTACAGTGAATAATGCAGTGATAAACACGGGGATGCAGAAATCTCTCTGAGAGCCTGCTTTCAGTTCCTTTGGATATATACCCCAAAATAGGATTGCTGGATCATATGGTAGCTGTATTAAAAATACTTAATATTCCTGAGGGCTAACTATTGGTTCTATGCTCAGAATAATACAATTAGGTAGGCTGCTATTTCAAATAACGTATTGAAGGAAATGAACTCAGGAATGTAAGTGCTTGCTCACAGCTTATAAGTGGAAGAGCTTGGCTTGAGAATGCTATACTTCGGGATCGTGGGGGAAACCTGTATAAGTGTGTGTGTGCGTGCGCGTGTGTGTCTATATACATATATATATATGTATATATATACATATATATATATATATATATATATTTTTTTTTTTTTTTTTTGCGGTACGCGGGCCTCTCACTGTTGTGGCCTCTCCCGTTGTGGAGCACAGGCTCCGGACGCGCAGGCTCAGCGGCCATGGCTCATGGGCCCAGCCGCTCCGCGGCATGTGGGATCTTCCCGGACTGGGGCACGAACCCGTGTCCCCTGCATCGGCAGGCGAACTCTCAACCACTGCGCCACCAGGGAAGCCCCCCATATATATTTTTAAACCTAGCTTCAGTCACTCTTGGTACAGAAAAATCTTTGTGCAAATGGTGAATATTAAAGTTCAGTTTATATCATTGGTGTTATAATGTGGACAACCATTGTCTGCTGATTATATGCTGCAAAATGTTGGCTGCTTTTTAATACTTAACTTGGGAATTGCTGCAGAGATCTTTCTTGCCATTTCCAGTGCTCTTTCTGCAAAAACGTGCTACATCACCTCTCCCATAAGCATTCTATGTCTTGCAGCAAAGTCAGGAGCATTTTAAACATATTTGAGTGAGAAGAAGAATTTCTTTAAGAAGACCTGAACTGAGAGCTAGTTGAGACAGAAAACTGAACTCTATGGTAATTCTCATAAAATTGCATTAAGTGCTATATTCTGAGATATTCTACCTCTTTTTTCAGAGTCTGATGGTATAATTTCTTCTTCTCCATTCCCATTCACACTGCCTCATATCTAGAAATGAACTAAGAGCTTCGTCTTGTTTGAAAACAATCACCACCATCTATTACCAAAGCAAAATCTGTTAAAACTTTCCAAGATTTCTGGATTACCATAGGAATTAAGATATGTTAAACACTCAAATTTGATGTCATATATTAACATTCTGCCATTTGGCATTATTTGACTTTATTTTATTGACAGTGAGCATACCAACTAGATCAAAGGAAAAAAATTTAGATGTCATCACTATTTTGGTCTACATTATACAAAATATTTTGTCGTTTGTGAAAACACTTAAAGGAGAGAGTTTTGCAGTATTAATTCTCTTCACAAGCGTCATTTAGCTTACTTTGAATTTAATTTTAAATTAGTGCAGGTGATTTATATTTGTTTTCATCAAATCTTGTTGTCCTGAATACTTGGAGTTATATTCTACTTATTTGGTCCTTATCATATATACTCAAATGCAAGTAAATAACATGAAGAGAGAACTGTGTGGAGGATAGTGGGTTACGTTTGGAGTCACAGAATATTCTGGCAGGACTATTGTGGAGGGTATAAGATATAGCATGGTGATCTACAAGACCCAATCTGCATATAACATTTCATTGATCCTTTGTTCATAACGAAGTCATGTAATTTTTATATCAACTCTTTTGGAGAACAAGGTAAAACACAAACATGTAGTTATTAAATTATGGCAATTTACATAAAAACCCAAACTTCCATATTTTTGAAGTTAGTGTCAAGCAGAGAACCCAGGTCTAAATATTTTTCCAGATTGAGAACGGTAACACCTCATTGAAACGCATAGCATAACTCTCTTTATATAAATTGCACTCAATTTAATACAAAACAACATCCTTCTGCCTCTATTATAAAGACCTTGAAAAAATTTTATATATAATCAAACACATGGGACATAAATGTTCTTTAATATAATTATATGCATATATATGTGCAATATATGATAATATATATGCATATGTGTGCAGTAGATGTGAACTTATGTTATTTTCATGTCTGTCTTCATGTTGCTGTAAATTTATTCGTCTTTACTAAATTCTAAAAGTTATAGCTGTAAAAGCTTTTTTCATAATATTTGTACTTGTAAAGTATGTAAAATTTAATATATGATCTCTGCAGAGATGTAATGATTTAAATTATATCACTGTAGCCTTCAAATAAAGTAAAACTCTTCAAATAAAGTAAAAATCATTACAGAGATGTAATGATTTAAATTATATCACTGTAGCCTTCAAATAAAGTAAAACTCTCAAATAGTGCTTTTGAAATGCATGGCCCCTATCCCTTCAAACTTAAAATAACTATACGGCATTTTCTGTACATTTGGTAAGTTAGGGAAAGAAACTATTTGGTGTGCTCTAATATATACCATACAAAATAAGTCTACCCTAATATTTTCAGGCTCAAAAATGTCGGACATTTTTCCTTGTAAAAAGAACAAAACTAGTTTGAGAGAAAGGGTCACTTTGAGAATGCGAGGTCATTAAGAAGCCCATCATAAAAGGCTGAGTGATGGATTGTACTGTGTTACGTAGGTGACAAGGGTGGAGGTTGACAACATGAAGATGAGAAGAGGTAAGATCAAGGCAAGAGGTAACCTTGTTTATTTGGGACGTAAAACTGGAAGCTGTCTAAACAACTGATAGATAAATCAACATGAAGACGTTCTTCCCAAGAAAATAAAAGTTAGAACAAGGGGTTTTTATGAGAGGAAATGCCAACGGTCCTTCCAGATAATAAAACCTTCTGTTAAATTCCACTCCATTCAGTTTAGACTAATTACAGAATTTAAGGATGTGAGATGCTCTCATTCTGAATTTCTTCTGAAAACACAGACATACGTGTTAAAAAATGAAAAACAACTTTCTAAAAGCATTCTATCAGTGTTGAATACACATTAAACAAGTCAGCCAGCAAAACAATTTTCATCTTTCTTGTATGTGTTTTTATATGGCTAAAGCTCAGTTTCTGAGAATGTATTATACACACACACTTATATCTGAGGTTTCTAGACAAAGCACATTCTTAAAAAACTTCATAAAATAACTATTTTCTAAAAGAAATAGGGAGACCCATGATATTCGGTGTTGAAAACCTTTTAAGTAAAAATCAACTTCTACCTGTTGAGTTTTCTAGGTCTAAGAAACTCAAAGCAAAATGTTATCCTAAGAAGTATTCTTCCAATATCTTCATGAGGGAGTAAAATATTATATTTAATCTATGCATAAGCTCACTAAGTTACACAATTAGTTTGTAAAATGTATCAACACCTGGACTAATACTGTGGAGAATGCTTCACTCACTCACTAAACCGTTTGTTTTAAATGTGTGTTAATCTCAGAGAAGCCTTGGGGGTGGGTGCCCATGAAATTTTGACTGTATTTTCTCTATGAAAATGTAACTTGCAGTATTAATGAATAGCTTGTGTATGCTTCTTAACAATCAGTATAAAAATGGTGTATTTTATGTGCACAACATAATGATTCGACATTTGTATATATTGTGAAATGATCACCTAATTAAGTCTACCTAACATTCATCACCATACGTAGTTACAAGTTTAAAAAATCTTTAAGATCTACTATCTTAGCAACTTTCGAACATACAATACACCTAAAACTAATGTAACGTTATATGTCAATTATATCCAAAAAATGTTTTTAATGGTGTATTTTTTCCTATGAGGTTTTATCTCAGGTCTTGTTTATTTGTTTTATTTGGTATAAGCAGGAAAGATTGGTCGAGTTTGATATCCGTTGGAAACCTGGATAACAGGAGCCAATTGCTCAAGAAACACTACTTTAAGACAAGCTTGGCCTGCTTTAGTAAAGAGCTGGTAACCAGGTGGAAAGCAGTCTGTGAACGAGCCCAGTTAAAGCACTCATGTTGTCCCTTCCACAATGCTTCCATAGTTGGAGCAGCAGTGTGGCACTGAGGGGAATGTGTCAGCTTTGTATTTAGGAACTCCTGAGCTTAAAAGCAGGCAAATTAGTCTTTAGGAGCCTCAATATTTTCCACTGTTCAATGGGGAACAGTGAATATCTTCTGTGTGGCTTGTTTTAAACGGATTAAATGAGATAAAGGATGCACAGTGCTTGGCACAGTGGCTGTGCTTGGGAACTCATAGTGAGCATCGTTACCTTTTTAACGTGGATCCTTCAAGATAAAGCAGAGGCTTGATTTTTCGTTGTATATCTCAGCCTGTCTTTGTAATCATGGAGGCTAAGCATCTTCATAAAATACCAACTATTCCCAGAACTTAAGTCATAAAATTTGGATTTCTTTCACGTAAGATTCCTTCATGTAGCCAAGCATGCAAGCGAAAAGTACTTTGATGGCTTTTTTTCCATTTAATTCCTCACATGTAGAAATCAGACAGATTCACAACCGTAGTATGCTAATGGTCAGTTTCAAGATGCCCTAGGACCACAAATGTCCGTACCATTTTCTGACTCATTGTTCATAACCAAAGGACTTCCCTGACATTTGTCTACTCTGTTAAACCACCCATATCTGTGCAAAAAGAAAAAAAAGGGGGTATTAGCAGGTATATTTTAAACTAATCTGAACAAGGCCATTCAAACGTATGACCCAAAGCGTATCGGGAGACTCGGTTATTCGATTACGGAGAAACCAGCCTATTATCGCACATTAATTAAGTGTAAAATATGAACTGTCTCTATGTATCTGTATCCTGACACTGCGAGTGATATTAGATGAAGTATTATTATATGCTTTAACAATGTAATATACTTAAGGGCGGCATAAATGTCTTTTGACTACCTTTTATTCTGACAGGCACTGCCAGGTAATTGCATTCGGTGGTTTAGGAACTATAATCACCTGACCCTTTAACCTGCTCAGGTGTGCAGCGGGAGCGTCCATAAGGAGAAAAGGCACCAGGCTTGCAGGGAGGCTGGCGAGCGCACAACCTCCGTCACAGCCGTCTGTTAAAGAGAGGCGAAAGGCCACTGTGCAGGAGAGGAACTGGAAGGGCAGGGAACTGCGACCCCATCAGATGGTTATAGGCTTTGAGTTCTTAAAGTTCTGTGACCCTTTGAATTCATTGTTAAAAGTACAAATAACTCTGGGAGAGCTTACACCTTAATCCATTAACAGAACACAACCGGAGTCGGCACTTGCACCAGGCTGATGGGAATGTGAACTGCCAGAGAGAGTGGGGCATTACTGGAGAAAAGGGAAAGTAAGACCAAATACTCCTACTTCACTTCTTCAGTTTGTTTCAGTTGAAATTTTTCCAGTTCTACCCCTCTGAGACTACAGAAAAGGAAATAATTCTGTTTATGGATGATTCTTCTATGGATTCTTCTTTCCTTAGAAACTTAAGTTGAATGAAAATAATGTCAACCTTGTGATATTATAAAAACTACAACTGATTTTAAATATATCTTGAATGTTGGAAAGTATTACAGAATCATAACACACAGAGGTGTTTGTGTATTAGCCAACCTAAATTTGACTAGAATCATATCCTGCTAAAGTCCTTGGGATTAATGTTAACCGTTTGAAAATAATATCTCTTACAGAAATGTCTTTAGAAAAGTGAGAAACATTTTAAAGTAAAAACAGCGGACTACTTCTCCATCTGATAATGGCAAGGAAAATCAAAGGTTAATGTCATAGAAGCATAAAACAAATGCCAGTTTAAAGGACAAAATATAGTGATGACAGGATCCTGCTGGCTCATATGGGGAGGAAGGAAGTGATGCCTGGAAGAGACTGTCTGAGATTGTAGAGTGAAACTGAGGCTTTCAGAGGGCACATGCTTCCTCGACCTTGAATAAAGAAGAAGTTGCTATGACTGTAAGCCTGTTTAAGTGTAATTTATATAAATTCTGTATCTTCAATGATCATCATGGTCATAACAGAACTTCAAAATGGAAAATTGAGTTTATAGGCGCTTTGGCATGGTCCTTTATACTGACACCTTGAAAATGTGCCTTAAGTCTGTCTCCAAGATGTGCAGGGAAAGGAGGAAGCTGGGGTAATGTGGATATGGCAATCTAGGACCTACCCCCAAGTTAGAAACCACTGAACTCTAGAATCTACTAAAGCCTAGGGACCGCTTAACAATGATCTAGAGAACTTGTTAATAAGAAGAATTCTTATTTGACTAGTCTAATAAGGGATCAAGTAATCTCTTTATTTGAAAAGCTCCCCAGAAGGCTATGATGTATAGAGAACTATTAACTGGTCTTTTCAGAAACGACTGGCCAGAGTCAGCTTTAGTTGCAGTTAGGTTCCTGCAGTTCTCTGGCTGGTTGTCCAGGCTTACAACAGGTGACTCTGGTTGTCCCTTGCACCTGCGTAATGTAGAAGGGGCCGAAAAGCACAAATTTGAAGAACACCCCCTAAATTTGCCCCAGCACCCCATCTATTAAAAACAGCAGAAGATATCTCCCTGATCCAAAATCTTCCATTTCCTAGTCCTTGAAGAAGTAGGGAAATCAAGTCCATGGTTACTAGCTTTTTGTAGTTTGTTCATGTATTGGAACAAATCCTCTGCTCCTACTTATGGTTGCATAAAATTCACTGGTTATGAAAAGAAAGAAAAGAGGAAAGGAACAGGTTTTCATCATCAGGAAAGGCGAGAAATGGGAAACAGTGAAGACACTGGTCTGTAGAAATTCTGAAATCATGCTAAAGAAATGTCAGAAGGAGCCCTTATGTTGGGAGAGTGAAGCATGTTTCCATTGTTTAGACTGTAATTCTGGTTCCTAGAAGGGCCCCTCCTTCTACCTTTTCTCCATGGCTCTTGGCCATTCCTTCTGATTGTTTATTCCTTTTTTATTACCCTCCTTGGACAATAAAATATCCTCATCTAGAAATGAGACTGGGATGCTATGTCCTCTTTGGATGCTAAGCAGCTTTCTCAGCTGGCTCTCCCCAGCCTCCCAGAAAGTTAGGGACCAAGAGTCACTTTAATTCTTGTATGTATTTGTGTTTGTGTATGCCCACACACATGGGCAGTAAATTTTCTTAAAACCTTAATAGTTTTTCAAATGTTTGACTTAGCTAGTTACTTATGCCAATAGCCACATTCAGAATTCTTTCTAGACACATTTCTTAGATTTACAATATTTCTTTGCTTCCTGCCTTATGCTTTCTTTTTCTCAACTTAATTACAGGCCTTAGGCCAATCAGGCTGAGGTGGGCAATCCACACCTTTAATCTCTTTTCCCTTGAGCTATTTTATCCAACTGAAAGGATTTACTGTGTGCTACCTTAATGCATTCAAGGGGTTTTAATAATGGGAATAAACAGCTTTAGCCTTGATTTGATCTTCGCTTCAAGGCTAAATTTTAATTAGCCTTTGTTGCTCAAAGGAATTTTTTCCCACCCCTACAAGTCCCCGAATTTGTAGACTCTTATTTTTGTTTTGTCACAGCCTTCCAATGAGCTTTATTAATGGTCATGGGACTATTAAGAGTTATTCCAAAGAATACCCTGGATTCTAGATATAGAACTCCTTACCCAATTTGTAAAGCAGCAACCAACTTCCTTTTACTAATAGAAATCAATTTCTGCCCATCTGTTCAGCAGTGAGAGGACTTTTACATGGCTGGGAAGCAGGCTTAGCTTCTACATTAGTGGAACTATGGCTTTATCCCTTGTGGAAGGGTTGTGTGCCCAAGGTTGTATGTAGGGGCAGGAAGCAAATATTTTGTAAATTCCTTTGCAGAATAATTTTGTACAGAATACCACAACAGAGAAGTCTTTAAAGGGGTCATGATGCTAGCAGAAGCTGTGCAGACAAGGAAAGCAAATATCTATCTGTGATACGCATCCATTCCCATGAGGACAAATTGCTGCACCTCATGGTGGAAAGGAACCAAAGTAATCAACCTGCCACCAGATGGCTGGAGAGTAACTGACCTCTCCTGATCGCTCCAGAATTGGTGCTCTGCTGGAGGCTCTATGTTGACATCTGCTGTTGGTAGGAAGGGCACTAAATATCAGGTATTTACAGTGCAGTTGCTGTATCTGTATCAGTCATGAAAGAGGGGAGCCTATTTATAGCCTGCGTTGAGTATCGCTGTTCTGGCTAGAGAGGGAGGTTACCTAATATCTAGAAAATGAGTTTCTCTTGGTCATCTGACTGTTGAGAGCCTCCTCTGCAGTAGATGCCTCTTGTGGGCACTCATGTACCACACAGGTATCTATATACTATGTGCCCATTCCAAGAGACGCAATCCACAACACCCCTTCAAAAGATCACCTCGTCACCAACCTTTTATTCTTTTCAACTGGCCAAATCATTATACAATGTTCATTATATGGTATAAAATCATACCTCAAATTATTTCTCTACAGAACAATGTGGACAACCAGATATATGCCCATAATTATTACTATTGGGAAAATGTCATTTCACAGCCATCTATCAGGAACACTTTTGAATGGCCTAGAACACATCACATCCACTTCTACCCAACCACAACTTATCACGCAGATCAACAATGACAACAAAAAAACTATGCCTGAACTTTTTCCTCTTTGGATAACTAGTTACACTGGTCATGAGGAATTTCCCACTAAGTCACAGATGGGAGCTGAGGAAAAGACCACAAAGCAGCAAGAGTGGGTGTGGGACACTTGTTCATGTAATTTTCTCATATTTTCTGGACCTGCTTAGGACTGTCTCATATAGAGCATTTATTCCCATCAAGGAACGGAATACCGATGCTTGTGCTCAGCCTTGTAATTTGCTGGATCGAATAATATCCAGTAAGCAGCCTAGAAGGCTACTGCTTGAGCTAAATCACTGACAAAAATCCAGCATGGTGGGCAGAAATCTACCAGGACTGCCATATTCATATACTACACAGACACCTATACACTATGTGCCCATTCCAAGAAACACAACCCAACACCTCTTCAAAACATCACCTTGTCACCAACCTTATTCTTTTCACAACCTTTCACCCACTTCCTAGAATTGAGCCAGTTCATGGATCCAGAGCCCACTGATAAAGGGGCTCTGGGGATAAACTGTCTCCTTTTGAAGAGGGATCCCACAACACACCTCAAATATATGCTCTAAATTTTCTTCTACACCTTCACTAAGGGGATAACAGACATTTACCAGAGTAACTGTGAACTAGGAAACAGTAAATACACATATTCCAGGAGTTTCTCAACACTGGCTTTGAGTTTACATTAATCCCTGATGACTCGATGCATCACCAAGATCCATCTGTTGTAAGGACTGGGGTACAGACTGGTGACTTTGGAAGTCAGGGAGCAAGTGTAGTTTGGGGCAGAAGCCAACACACAGTGGGTTCTGTGAGTCCATGGAAACAGCATATGGTGCTTTTCCAGTTTCTGAATGTAGAGTCAGAAGAGATATATTACACTTAGCACCTGGCAGAATTCCCATACTGTCTCCTTATCAGAAGAGGAAGGGTTATCTTGAAGCAAGAAACAATGGAAGCTTTTATGACTACAGGGCTGAAGGGAGAAATGCAGGAATTATTCTCTCAGAGTCTTTAACAAAAACTAGAACCACGCAGTAGGGGCCAGAGGTAGGCAGGGAACAAAGCACAGAGGGAGCAGTCATTCCCACACTCCAGTCTCCTGCAGGGGTGCCTCCCTTTGGGTGTGCCAACCGGAGGTAGCCAGTAGTGCAGCCTGGTTCACGCCACCTACAGGGCTTAGCCTCCCTGGGCACAGAAGAAAGTAAAGAGTGATAGAAAATGGAAGGGTTGCATTTCCCTGGTGGTGCAGTGGTTAAGAATCCGCCTGCCAATGCAGGAGACAAAGGTTTGAGCCCTGGTCCAGGAAGATGCCACATGTCGCGGAGCAACTAAGCCCGTGCACCACAACTACTGAGCCTGCGCTCTAGAGCCCATCAGCCACAACTACTGAGCCCGTGCGCCACAAATACTGAAGCCCGTGCACCTAGAGCCCGTGCTCAGCCACAAAGAGAAGCCACTGCAATGAGAAGCCCATGCACCACAACGAAGAATAGCCCCCACTCGCCACAACTAGAGAAAGCCCGTGAGCAGCAATGAAGACCCAACACAGCCAAAAATAAATAATTTAATTAATTTTAAAAAATGGAAGGGTTAAGCAAGAGAAAAAGAATAAGCAAAAGTTCCATAGGTATTTAATCCCTGCCTTTGAAGAAAAAAGCTAGAATGGTATTTTCTGGAAGAGGTGTTTCATTGGAGAAAGAAATCACACTAAATATACGTTGTTACTGTTGACAATTGATGTGGGATTTCCTGAGAGAGAGAAAATGATTTATTTTTTAATGAACCTGACATTAATTAAATAGAAATAAATAAACCAAATTTGTATTATGTTAGAGATTACGTAGTTTGGGATTAGAGTGTACAGAGGTATTCTTCGATCAAGCATTATTTGAGTAGAGGGTTTTGTTTTTGTTTTGTTTTTGCTATTAGAAATTTATTGAATTGAAAGCTATGGTACAACTTACGTCAGACATATGTGTAGCAATCTTCTTTTTTAAATAGATTTATCCATTCATCAGGCCTGTGTACAGTGTGTGAGTGCCTGCGGATGTTCATGTGAGTTTTATTTAATCATTCCTAAGTGAGGCAACTATTTTATTCTGAATTTTACACTATGATTTGTAGACTAAATTTTTAGAAAATGCCCTCCATCTCTCCACCTCTCATTTTTCCTGCTGACTTGCATTGTGAAGGTTTTAAGGCATTTTTAATTTATTTTAGACAGCTTGTAGAATAGAAGCCTGCCCACAATTCCATTTTGGCCCAAATTTTGATTTGAAAAATCTAGTGATACAGTGTAATTTTTTCTTGGATATAGTTTCTTTCTCTCCTTGGTTGGACTTAGTAACCTTGAAATTAAACTTTTGGTCTACTCTCTTATAAAACAAAATGTAATACCGTATGGAAAGATTCTTGTTTTTTTCAAACAGAGGAACTATGTCTAATTTATTTAATTTGCTTATTTTTCTTATAACTGAATATCCCTTCTCTCTTAAAGCGCTCCTTTATTTTCTGTTTCAGTTGTGCAAGAACAAGCTTGGGACAATAAAATCCTTAAAATAAAGCCACAGTTCTCTTTTATATTCACATCCCTTAACAGACTTTCTTACTTCAGTGTTCAGAGATATATAAGTTAAAAGGACTGGGGAATGTGATTTTTCAACACATAAAGTATAAGAACCAAATTGTTAATAAATACTTCTATATCTGTAAAACCACCTCAAAACTTTATTTTAGTATAAATCATATAGAGATAATCTTTACATTTTTGTGATTTACAAGGCAGGGGAAAGAGGCTCATGGTGATGCTTTGGTCAAATGTAACCTCTGGGATTCTATATCAAATTAAAAACAAATATGTTCCTAGACAGGAAAACTCTTAAATGTATGCTGTCATGGGAGCCCACATTCAAGATGTGTCTTGCGTGGAGACTGATTGGAATTAGAGCAGCAGTTATACTTTAGTCAAACTGTGGGCCCAGAGACGCCCAAATGATAAACCTGACAATGTCTACAGAACATTCTGTAGAAGTTCGGCACTTTACTATGAAGAATAGAGAAAACATTCCAGAGTTTTCCCTCGAGATTGACCAAAGCTTCGTGGGGCAGTGAGAGAACTCAGCACGCCTTTACTTCTTAGTTAAAAACATATGGGGTAAGAATTTGGAGAAAAGCTTCTGGTGACAGAGAATGTAGCAAAATGAGAACTGCATCCGAACTCAGAAGACCCAGCGTAAGTGAGGTCCTGCCCTTACCAGCTGTTACTAAGTCTCCAAGGCTTGTTTTCCTAGGTGTGCCCTCTGGAAAAGGAGACCTGTCTGGCAGTTTGCTTATTTTTGGTTATGAAAGAAAATAATGAGGTCTTTAAGAGTGCATTATAAACTAAATACAGTATACAACACGTGCGCTAGTAAACTGCGAGAAGTAACAAAGGGTGGGATTTTCTGTGGGTAATGCTTAGCGTTTACAGATGGAGAGACAGAGATTCAAGAGACTGACTCCACTGCTTGGGGTCACACAGGAGCAGGGGAAATTAAAAACTCAAGTTCCCGGGGAGATCAGCTTCCTATACAACTTAGGGAGAGGCGGAAAGAAATCATAAAGATCAGATCAGAAATAAATGAAAAAGAAATGAAGGAAACAATACCAAAGATCAATAAAACTAAAAGCTGGTTCTTGGAGAAGATAAACAAAATTTGTAAACCATTAGCCAGACTCATGAAGAAAAAAAGGGAGAAGACTCAAATCAATAGAATTAGAAATGAAAAAGAAGAAGTAACAACTGACACTGCAGAAATACAAAGGATTATGAGAGATTACTACAAGCAACTATATGCCAATAAAATGGACAACCTGGAAGAAATGGACAAATTCTTAGAAATGCACAACATGCCGAGACTGAACCAGGAAGAAATAGAAAATATGAACATACCAATCACAAACACTGAAATTGAAACTGTGATTAAAAATCTTCCAACAAACAAAAGCCCAGGAGCAGAGGGCTTCACAGGCGAATTCTATCAAACATTTAGAGAAGAGCTAACACCTATCCATCTCAAACTCTTCCAAAATATAGCAGAGGGAGGAACACTCCCAAACTCATTCTATGAGGCCACCATCACCCTGATACCAAAACCAGACAAGGATGTCACAAAGAAAAAAAACTACAGGCCAATATGACTGATGAACACAGATGCAAAAATACTCAACAAAATACTAGCAAACAGAATCCAACAGCACATTAAAAGGATCATACACCATGATCAAGTGGGGTTTATCCCAGGAATGCAAGGATTCTTCAATATATGCAAATCAATCAATGTGATACACCATATTAACAAATTGAAGGAGAAAAACCATATGATCATCTCAATAGATGCAGAGAAAGCTTTTGACAAAATTCAACACCCATTTATGATAAAAACCCTCCAGAAAGCAGGCATAGAGGGAACTTTCCTCAACATAATAAAGGCCACAGATGACAAACCAACAGCCAACATCTCCTCAATGGTGAAAAACTGAAACCATTTCCACTAAGATCAGGTACAAGACAAGGTTGCCTACTCTCACCACTCTTATTCAACATAGTTTGGAAGTTTTAGCCACAGCAATCAGAGAAGAAAAAGAAATAAAAGGAATTCAAATTGGAAAAGAAGAAGTAAAGCTGCCAAGCTGCCACTGTTTGCAGATGACATGATACTATACATAGAGAATCCTAAAGATGCTACCAGAAACCTACTAGAGCTAATCAATGAATCTGGTAAAGTAGCAGGATACAAAATTAATGCACAGAAATCTCTTGCATTCCTATACACTAATGATGAAAAATCTGAATGTGAAATTAAGAAAACACTCCCATTTACCATTGCAACAAAAAGATTAAAATATCTAGGAATAAACCTACCTAAGGAGACAAAAGACCTGTATGCAGAAAATTATAAGACACTGATGAAAGAAATTAAAGATGATACAGATAGATGGAGAGATATACCATGTTCTTGGATTGGAAGAATCAACATTGTGAAAATGACTATACTACCCAAAGCAATCTACAGATTCAATGCAATCCCTATCATACTACCAATGGTATTTTTCACAGAACTGGAACAAAAAAATTCACAATTTGCATGGAAACACAAAAGACCCCGAATAGCCAAAGGAATCTTGAGAAAGAAAATCGGAGCTGGAGGAATCAGGCTCCCTGACTTCAGACTATACTACAAAGCTACAGTAATCAAGTATGGTAGTGACACAAGAAGATTAATGTAGATCAATGGAACAGGACAGAAAGCCCAGAGATAAACCCATGCACATACGGTCACCTTATGTTTAATAAAGGAGGCAGTGGAGAAAAGAGCTTCTTCAGTAAGTGGTGCTGGGAAAACTGGACAGCTACACATAAAAGAATGAAATTAGAACACTCCCTAACACCATACGCAAAAATAAAATCAAAATGGATTTAAGACCTAAATGTAAGGTCAGACACTATAAAACTCTTAGAGGAAAACATTGGCAGAACACTCTATGACATAAATCACAGCAAGATCCTTTTTGACCCACCTCCTAGAGAAATGGAAATAAAAACAAAAATAAACAAATGGGACCTAATGACACTTAAAAGCTTTTGCACAGCGAAGGAAACCTTAAACAAGATGAAAAGACAACCCTCAGAATGGGAGAAAATATTTGTAAACAAAGCAACTGACAAAGGATTAATCTCCAAAATTTACAAGCAGCTCATGCAGCTCAATATGAAAAAAACAAATAACCCAATCCAAAAATGGGTGGAAGACCTAAACAGACATTTTTCCAAGAAGATATACAGATTGCCAACAAACACATGAAAAATGCTGAACATCATTAATCATTAGAGAAATGCAAATCAAAACTACAATGAGGTATCATCTCACATGGGTCAGAATGGCCATCATCAAAATCTACAAAGAATAAATGCTGGAGAGGGTGTGGAGAGAAGGGAACCCTCTTGCACTGTTGGTGGGAATGTAAATTGATACAGCCACTATGGAGAACAGTATGGAAGTTCCTTAAAAAACTAAAAGTAGAACTACCATACGACCCAGCAATCCCACTACTGGGCATGTACCCTGAGAAAACCATAATTCAAAAAGAGTCATGTGCCAAAATGTTCATTGCAGCTCTGTTCACAATAGCCAGCACGTGGTAGCAACCTAAGTGTCCATCAACAGATGAATGGATAAAGAAGATGTGGCACATATATACAATGGAATATTACTCAGCCATAAAAAGAAATGAAATTGAGTTATTTGTAGTGAGGTGGATGGACCTAGAATCTGTCATACAGAGTGAAGTAAGTCAGAAAGAGAAAAACAAATACCATATGCTAACACATACATGTGGAATCTAAAAAAAAAAATGCTCATGAAGAACCTAGGGGCAAGATGGGAATAAAGACGGAGACCTACTAGAGAATGGACTTGAGGACACGGGGAGGGGGAAGGGTAAGCTGGGACGAAGTGTGAGAGTAGCATGGACATATGTACACTACCAAATGTAAAATAGATAGCTAGTGGGAAGCAGCCGCATAGCACAGGGAGATAAGCTTGGTGCTTCGCGACCACCTACAGGGGTGGGATAGGGAGGGTGGGAGGGAGACGCAAGA